>NC_135762.1:31090907-31263407 GCF_052425735.1 Oculina patagonica
AATTGGTCAACGTAAAATGCATAAAAGCGAGACATTGAAACGAGAATCGTTTCTTTCATGTCAGTTTCTCCCTTTTCTTTTGCAAACGACTGAATTAGTTTATGCACAGAGAATTTATCAGAATTGAAACAACAATCAATAAGAGATTTCCGCTGAAGTCTTCGCAGTACTTTCTCTGCTTCCGTTGTTCTTGTTATCCACAAAACAGCTGCAGCAATCTTGAAATCAAACTGCGCCGGAAGAATACACAGTGCAACCAAAGATTCTTGTTCTTTACTAGAGAGTCTCTGGAAAGACGAGTCGAATAAGGTTTTCAATCTCAGATTGCTTGGATAATCTGGGTCGTCCAACATTTCAACAATGTTATCTGAACTCTTCATGAACTCATCAAGATATTGACTGCATCGAGCGAAATCTTCAGAAATGGAAGAACACAATAACTTTATGGCTAGAGGCACCTGCCCACAGATTTGCGAAACTTTTGTTAAGTGCTCGCTTCCGGAAGCAGTTCTCGGGCCAGGGCTTGAGATGATAAACTATCTAATTGTCTTATTCTGACAGCCTCGTGTCTCTGGAAATGTAGATTCAAAAAAGACAACGACTCCCTTGTGGTTAGAAGGAAGTTGACCTTGTCACTGCGATTGAGAAGATCGCCAATCAAATTGATAACCTCTTCCTTTACGTTTGGCACGCCACATTCAAACAGGTCATCAGCATTGTCGAGGATTATAACACAGCGATCTGATAGTCTGCCAAAAATTACACCAAGCTCATCATCAGTTGATAAACGCTGTAATTTATCAGTTTCAAGTGTCTCAGACTGTCGGAGAAGGCTGAGAAATTTTGATGTTAAATCGCTTTTTGACTTAAGCCCACGTAATGAGAGAAAGTAGACGGGCAGGTCACGTGCTTGAAGAGTATGTCCCACGGCTATTGCAATAGACGTTTTTCCGAACCCTGGTGATCCCCAGACTGAGACGAGTCGGGTTGATTCGGAAGTCATGTGACCAACAATTTCGTCACATTCGGTCTCGCGGCCAGTGAAGTGAGGGACCTTTGGGGGGAGATTTGATCTTGGTAGAAATGTTTTAGTTCCTAGCAAACACAAAACAATAAAAGTTCTTCAGGTTAATAAACGATTTTCTTTTTGACAAATATATAGTAGATCGGTTTCAATATGGTTCACATGATTAAACATTTGTTTAACCTTAAGCCCTAACTAGAGTTCTCAGATTTTACCTGATTGTTCAGTCGTCTTCAGTTCCTCAATCTTCTGGTTGATCTCGGCAATTTTTTCATTCATCATGATTTCTTGGTTGGCAGCAGTTGACTTAATATCTAACCTCACACCCACTAGTTCATCCTTCACGCCAGTTAGTTCATCTTTCACATTTTCCTTGAGGAATTTGCTTTCTGTCTGAAGCTCCTTTTTGATGTCATCTTCTAGCTGACAAACTCTTTGTGTAGGAAAGTCAGACTCAGTCAAACTCCCAACGGCATCAATAGGGTCAGTCGTGACTCCAAGAGCTTTGATCGCGTTTTTGGTGTGTTGAATGTATTGATCAAATGTCTTTTTGTCAATATCGGAGCTGGATGAGTGACAAAAAGCATTCCTTAGAAGTCGCAGTTGATCAATCGCCAGTGCAAACGTTTCAGCATTATTTCCGCTCGGGCTGACAACAGATAAATGAAACGTTCCATGAGGTAGTTTGCAGGGCTTCACGTACAAATCACTGAGTGTCCTGTAAAGACCTGTACTGTCTGGCAAAGCGAAGGACCGCGCGAAGATCGTGGCCTGGAACAGGGCTGTACAATCCCATTCGTCATAGGAGAGGTGTGTGGGTACTTTGGTTTTGCCACCCTCTGTAGCGAGAAACATGTTCCGCACAGTAATGGAGTCATCCCAGGGCTGGTAACCAGAAAGATGTGCAAAGGAATTGTACCACATGTGTTTGAAGGTTTGGCGTAAGGCTTTCGGGAACTCATTCAGCACGACAAAAGCAAACTTGAAATAGTTCAACTGTTCGTTGGTAAAGGGCTGTAGAGCCATTATTGATGGTGACGAACTAATTTCAGTGCAAAACTTGTGTTTATATCATCGGGATGATTTTACTGTCCCTGTTGAAAGAACAGCAGCGAAGAATTTTTTACGGCCTAAGAACCTCCACCAAAAATAGTTTAGTTTCTGTTATTTGGTCTTTGTCACGATTGATTTATTCTAAGGGAAATCTATACCTGTTGGAAATTTAAAAATGATTCCTACATCTATCAATGCAGTGATATCTCTCAATGATGGGTATTGACCGACAGTAATAGTACACCGTCAGGGAGAGTTGTCCGCCTTACATAGCCTGGCGTCGGGTTTGTTGCACCAGTACCTCTGAGACAGTGAGGATGAGAGCTTTTTGTCAAGAGAATGTATTTTTTTTATATATATATTGAGACTTAATTCAATCCAGGAACATGTGCTGCACGTTAAAGTTCCCAACCTCGTGGTTAAAGTTGACATGCTTAATGCATACGTTGAAAGGAACTGACTCTGAAGGTGGCTATTTGCTAGTCTTAATACACAGATTGCTAACAAAATCATGTTGGCCGTCATATTTAACACCTCCTGGTTACTTTGAATAAAGTTGTTGGAGCGGCGTTCCTCTAAGTATTTCGACTTATAGCCAATATCAAGCATCTGAACTGGCCGTTGAATTATTTAAAACAGAGGGTCTCAATATGAACAAAAACATGTTATGGCCAAATTTTTTTTTTTTTAAAAAAGAAAAAAACTGAAACGTTTTAACCGCCAGTTAGCCGTATGTTAACCGTAACGACTAAGCCAAAAAATTCGACTTAGAGTCATATGACCTGAAACCAAGAGATTATGATATACTCTCTTCACGTGGTAATCAGCGGCAAAATAATTTGAAATAAAAATAGGCGTTTTAAAACAACAGAAGTTGACTTTTATGTTTTTAAAACAATGGGAATTAATGTTTAAAACGTCTGTTAACCGTTACGTAAAGAAATTAACCGTTAGTTATAATAAGTGATGGTTTTCCTGATATCTTATCTATGAAAGTATTAATCTAAAGTTTTTTTTCAATATGACGTAGCTTACTGTAAGTTGATGATATTTACATAATTCATAACTAAAATAAAATTTACTTACAGTCAAAATTTCTAAAACTGCAGTGACAGATCCAGAGGGGTGAATTAGGCAGCTTGCTACCCCTTCCTCTATACCTATCAACAATATATAAATAACCACATTAAAAAAGAAAAATATAGCAATGGTTGTTGATAATTTTAACTAAGAAATCAAATAAAAATATTTGCTAACATCCACCCCCCCCCCCCCTCCACCCCTAGTGTTCTATATTCCTGCCTGATAGACGTTTTGCAATATGGTCACACTCTCTTTTTCATGTCTTTGATAACTGTTGTTGTGGTCATATGCCTTGAAAAAAGGTCTGGATGGGGTTTAAAAGGGCTTTGTCACGGATTTCAACAGATGTTTGAACAGCAAAAAATATATTTTTCTAGTGTTGTAGGAAACCTAAAAATAATGGTCTATTTTTATTAACAATTGCTAGATTAGAGCGCTGAAACTGCTGACAAGCGTCTTTGGCTGCAGACGGTTTGTAGTAGGATGAAAATGGATTACAACGCGAAAATTGAAGCTAAACTTCTCAAGTTGTTTCTGCGTGTCTTCAAAGAATCGATATTTATAGCCGCGGCTGGATTTCTCTCCGCAAATGAAGGTTATATCTACCTTTAGATGTTCAAAGATAATGTTTTTCATGGGTTAAGTTACCTATAACTAGTTCCAGAACACTTTAAACAGGGACCTTCATCTCAAATAAGATGATAAATGAATCGTTTCATACACTGAAACATATCTTAAAAATAATTAAAATGACAATTACATCTTCACTATCATATAATAAGTGATGATTTTCCTGATATCTTTTCTATAAAAGTATCAATCTAAAAGTTTTTTTTTTCAGTATGACTAGCACCTACTGTATTAAATTGATAAAATTTACATAATTCATAACTAAAAATTTACTTACAGTCCAAATTTCTAAAATTGCAGTGACAGATCCAGAGGGGTGAATTAGGTGGCTTGCTACCCCTCCCTCTATACCTACCAAAAAAATATAAATAAGAAATGGAAATGATTGTTGATGATTTTAACTAAAAATATAACCTTGATTATTCACTGATGGTAAATAAGGTTTACTTATTTTACTCCTTTCAGCAACACGATCAAAGCGCGACCATGCAAAATGTTCGAGATGGCAGCAACTACCATCATGCTATTTACGTATAACGAATACGTCTGAAGCCTTCGATTTTTCTCAACATCGTTTCAGAGGATAATATATCGTATTGCATCGGCAAAGGAAGATTGTTTTCGCTTCGTTTATGATAAATGTTCGACTGGATTCGATTGGATTTCAAGAGCTGGTTCTATTTACTATTACCATAGTTACAGAAAAAATTGTAGAATAACCAAAAGGTTAAAAAAAACATAAATTGCGGTAGCTAAATTGTATTCTTTTCTTTTCGAGTATTATAAAGCACAAGCACAATAATATTAAATACAAACAGATCACTATATTAATATATCAAATCGCTTAGACTTCGTCAAAGCTTTAATACAAGTATAATGATTTCCATATTAGTATAAGTATAAGTAATTCTAATATAATTAAGTATTTCTTGATTTAACGGAATCCTGGAGAAGATTTTCATCGAGGGGAAGGGAAATATATAAGCTTATTTCGTTTGTCACTATAGTGAATAGTGAATTTAAGCTTAGTGGTGCGAAAAGACGACTCAAAATTACAAACTGTTATACTTTAATTACTAACGTTACTAACTGCGACCGAAAAATGTTCATCCAGGCCTTTTATATCGCTTTCTGAAATATCTAGAATTTCTCTAAAATCGTCTCCAAAAATAAAACGATCGTTTGCATTGTCCGCCATTTTGAATGAACTTGTACACTCGGCACAAAGAGTACCCTCTACTAACTATGCTTTTACCAAACCTTTCACCATCAAATTCAATCAGCGAACTGTATATATTCGGTTAAATTCGATAGCTAATCGAACTTTCCATTTAAAAGTCCCATGATTATATCGGTGGAAATCTGTTCAGCGTGAAGGACCGCAATTCCCTCAGATTTATTAATTTATTTAAACTTTGTGATATTATATCAATGGGAAATAAAGAAATGGATATAATGCCTGTTGTTTTCGGAGAGGTACCCTAAATGTGTTTTTGGCCGTTACGGAAAATCAGCTACGATTTGCGCAGAAAGGCGACAACAGCTCGCAAATTCGAGTAATAAAATTTCGTAATTCCCTTTATCTGTCACTTTGATATTCAGCTAAAAGTTCGAACAGATAAAACCGTGTATAGTTTACACAAACATCCTTTTGAAAAGCCCTTAACGATATGGTAAAAGAGAGCAACGACATTCCAAGACTTTCGCTAAAAGTTTCTCTTTGGGTGCTCCTGGAGTAAACATGCATTGCGATAGATAATGACCTACAGTCTGTTTCCGCTTGGGATATCTTGCAACCAATCTTACAATATTATCACTTACCCTCAGCGTTATTGATGTCCCTTTGAAGAAACAAGAACTCTGCGCACGATTTCGGACAGGCTAAGTGAACAACATACGAGAGGTTTTAAAGAAATTCCGTAGAATTTCGAGTAAACAAACCTTTCTGGGAATTCAATCCACTGGCATGATAAAAGCCTATAAAACATCTGAAAAGAGAAAGGTCAAAAAGCCATTCTCGTGACTATGGGCCTTTTGCTCGCGATTGAAATCGAAAGCGGGGGTGTCCCTTGCAACATTAGACTGAATAAACAAGCCCTGTGTTGCGCGCGTGATGTGAACGAGTGGAGATAAATGACAGAGCGATTAAGTTTGACAGGGAAAATATCCACTTTTATTGATAGTGCGACAAAAGATTGATTGTGTTTTTATCTCATCTTTTATGACTTGTCCACTCTTTAGATATTTTGTACACAACGCGACTGCTCCTGATTTAAACATGCAAACAGGGCCTTTTGCAAATTGTGAAAATGCGATGCAGCGAATAGTTCCGAACAGCGAGTTGTACGAATAGTCACGACGAGTAGTCGTGACGAATTAGAGACATGTAGTTCCCAGTACCTCGCAACAACGTGGGATTTTCCCGCTAAAATGGATGCTTGGTAGGAGAGAAGTTATAAATGATAAACGGAATTTCTTATGTTTTATACCGTTGAAAATGCGTATTCATTAGCTTGTTATTGTTTTCTGTGTTTTCTTGCCGGTGATCGACAGCCCCAGGCAGAGTCCAGAAAAGAAAAGGAAGACACAACTTTATAACACAACTTCTATTGTCTTGTCACATCGATAAACTTAAGGGCCTGTTTACATGATTCAGGAATGACTTTCATTCCGGAACGAAACTCGTTCCTGAAAGAAGTTCGTTCTGCATTTACATGACCGAGTCGACCCGTTCAACCAAAGGCATTTTCACGTGTGCGGTTTTCACGCGAGATCAAAACAAGGTGGCGCATTTAAAAATAAAACTTAAGGTAAAAGCTGTTAAAATTGATATTAAACGATCTGCTCGATCATCATCAGAGTGACGTTCAGTATCAATTTTAACAGCTCTTACCTTGGCGCATGTTTCGCGCAAACATGTTTTTGTGCCCATTAATGGTCGTATCTGCAATTTCAACGAGCAATTTGACCATAGAGCTGCTTTTTGGGGCTAAACAGTAAATGCTATTACGTTTTTCACTCTAAATTAAAACGGTCACACGAGTTGCGATTTCATCTCGGAACGAAATTCGTTCTGTGTTTACATGATACCAGAAAGAAATGTCATTCCAGAACGAAACTTTTTTTTCCGGAAAGAGAACCGGATTGAACTCATTCCGGAATTACTTATTGACATTCATATCGGCATCGTGTAAACAGATACAGAGAAATATATGGGGATGGAATGGTCTCGTTCCGGAATGAAAGTCATTCCGGAATCATCATGTAAACAGGCCCTAATTACAGAACTCTTTTCTCTCATTTGAATTTTGTTTTGCTGATAGGACGTACCTCGCATCGCGATTCATGAGAATTAAATGTGAGTAGATATAGATAAAGTTTATGGTCAGTCGGCATTGAGATCAATAAAAGTGATTCATTATATAGTTACTGTCAATTAGATCTTGACTTGCACTCTCATTTAGAGTGAGCGGACAAGCATATGATAAAAAATTTGCTTGAACTTCTAGATTGCTCTGTGTATGTGGCGGTAAATTTTTAGAAACCCTGTAGGCTTATTCACGGCGACTATTTACGACTATTCGTCACTATTCGCGACTATTCAACGACTATTCGTCACTATTCGCACTATTCGTACTATTCGCTATTCGAGTTTTCCAGACTCCCAATTCCGCGTTGACAAAGCAGTGTCCACCTTTCTAATAATTATGTACTTTATCTATCTACAGACGACACAGAGGAAGCCATATGGTCTTTTTTATATATTTACGTAGAAAAATGTCCCTGGTAGGAGGGTTACCCTCGACCTCCATACAAAGCCACCCCAAGCGAGAGAACGTTTCATACATTGTTTAAGTATAAAGAGCAGCGACCTGTTTACATGAGAAATCGCAAAATTTGTTCATTCGCTCAGTTGAAGGGTGAGCCTAGGGATAGGCCAACTTTCCTCCATGCAAACAAGAACTCTTTTGGCTCGCCTTCTACGGACCTGTCTGAACATACAGAGCATGCGTGAACCGGGCAGCAGTTTTCTGCTCGGTTGGCAGTAGCAACTCTTCTCATATAAACGATCGAAGCAGCTCGTGAGAGAGGGAAACCCAAGCACCTACTAGGAACAACTTTTCTTCATACAAGTAGGCTCTAAGTACCGTAAAATTCGTGGAAATTTTATTTGGCGCACTTTTTGCTTTGTGTGAATCACAATCGAGTTCCACACTTGATATTATACACAATCTGACAAACGACGTGGAAACTGAGCAGACACCACTTTTTACCTTGACCAGGGGGACTCCCATATGAAAGAGACGGGAATAATCGTCGGAAAATTTGAATTTAACCTCTTAAGGAGACCAATCTAGGCGTTGCTTAAACTCTTTTGGACCCCAGCCCTGAAAGATAAAATTTTTTATGCCTTTTCTGACCAAAGACGTTTTTTTAACGTTGAACGGTTAAAAATTTATTGTCTATTTGAAAACGAATTCTATTGTATAACCTTTCATACAAGAATATACAGACCAGAGCAACTGGCATTAACCGGGGGACGGTGGTGGAGGGATAACAAGCAAAAATAACGATGTACTTATGTTGGAAAGGGATTGAAGATAATTAAATAAACAAAGGATAACACAATTTTAAAATTTAGACGTTTTGGGTGTCTAAAATATGACATCACATGTTTACATTTGCAAAAGGAGGGAACTTTTTCGGGAGATTTGTACCTTCTCAAAGACATGGGAGCTCGACTTATAACGGTAAGTCTACAGGGGATTCGGCTCTACTCCGTCCCTCTACAGAGGGACCTGAATGAGTAAAAAGGAAGTTGGGATTTGGGCACATTTTCAATGGGAAAATGAGATCTGGGCCTCTGGGACGGGGAATAACAAACAAAAAATAATGGAACTGGGACTGGGATTCGAGAGAACTTGAGAACGCATATTTGGGGCGCTCCCTCCCTCTCTTTTAGACCCTCACTACGTACAGTTAAAAGATCAAAGCACTTCCGGTCTTCTAGTAGCCACGATGAAGTTAGTGTCGAAATCGTTTTTCCCTTTAAGGTCGGGACACAATAGGCAACAACTCGCGCCGTATGTAGTGCTTCAAAACAAGTCGCTGCGACAAGGCGATTGTTCGGTGCACACGCAACAGAACTTCGAAGAGTGGGAATGTGAAAAAGAATGTCGCAAAAATGCACCATGTCACACGAGGCAACATGTTTCAGCAACTTGTCCCCTCGACACGTTGCAGCGACTTGTCGCCTAGTGTGCCCGATCTTTAAGATAATCAGTAATTGGTCGAAACAAAACAACTCGAGCAATATATCAATTGCAGAGATCATTTTTACAAATTCAAACTAAGAACTTGTTTTGCAGTCTGATCAGGCAAGAACCCTACAAGACACTAAGGATATATAGCAGATATAGGTCGTTTAAACAGCTAGCTATAGGTCCACCCCTTTGCAATTTTGCAACATATTAGTAAGTTTTTTCCAAGTTTCAGATCGGATAATGAACTAAGAACGTGTTACCAACAATATCTCATAAAAACCAATGTCAGGAGTACTAAGTACTTTAAGTACATAATACCTTCAATACTTTTATTTCAATTTGTAACAATAAGTTCGGAATTCCTTTCACGTTCAGCTCGTGGAAACGCGACCGACAAGGTTTTGAGAAAAAATACTAATTTGTTATACTTTAAATTACTAATTAATAAATTGATAACTGCTATAAATTTTTTCTATCAAATCCATAACAAAGACCCTTTAACTCACGATCGAGTAACTCTAGTAGTCACACACAATATCACAATAAAGTACACGAATAAATGAATTAACATTCCGTTTAACTGTGTTTGATGATACAAACAGCTTCAAATAATATCTCATAATAAAAATATATCACGAGAAGTGAAGACAGATTACAAAAAGCTTAGTTCAAAAACATCTAAAAAATTTTAGATGGCTTTATAGTCTACAAGTAGATTCTGGATCTTGTAAGCAGATACATCAATTTTCAGCCAAAGTCAAGGTTTGTTCAATTTTCAATAAAGAAATTATGCCAAAGTCAAGGTTTGTTAGACTGTAGATTCTGGATCTCGTAAGCAGATGCATCAATTTTCAATGAAGAAATTATGCCAAAGTCAAGGTTTGTTAGACTGCAAAACAGTTGTGTTTTTTTTTCTCTAAATTTTTTAACAAGCACCGAGTCTCACCTGTGCCAAAGCCAGTAACACGCAAACCGAGGCAGTTGCCTAGGTAAAAATTGTGTATTCATTGTTTTATTTTATTTTTTCATGTTCCTGTAAGATTATATGCATTACCAGTAAGTAAGAAAGTAAATATTAAAAGAGTGTTTCTTTTTCTGATTTGGCAAAAAAAGCATTTCCAGTCTTCTTGATTTCGAATATAAACCCCAGAGCAGCAATCAGACCACTCGCAATTGCCTCGGTTGTCAGACAAATCTGGCTACGGGCCTGTTCACACTCCGATTTTGACACTGGCTCAAGGCCTTTAGTTCGAAGACAAAGCGCGTTCGAAACACGACTGTTTTGTGGTCTACAGGGCCGTAACTAGCAAGAGGCAAGACGATGCACCTGCCTCGTCTAGATTTTAACCCAAAGTTAAAAAAATATATATGTTTAGTTGGGAAATTAATCCTCAGTTGAACAAGAGAATTTTTTTCAAGAAATACACCATGAAAAATGTCCAAGAAAGAGATTTCCAAATTTTCTGGAGGGTTGCTCTCAGAAACTCTTTGCAAGATCTTGCCTCGTTTGTGCCAAAGATCTGTTTACGGCTAGGGCTTTCCACAAGTTGCTCAGCAACTTTTTTGGCAACTTTTCATGATTCGAGCAACTTTTTTCCCTTCGAGCAACTTTTTTTCTCATGAGCAACCTGTTGCATTTTGAGCAATTTCCAGACCGAAGATCTCCGAAGATAATCCGAGAGTTGTTAAAAGGCAATACGAACGTTTCCGAAGATTTACGGAGTTTGCCGAAGACATTTCAACTTTCAGCTCATTTTGCATAAACACATTACAAATCTCATCAGCAAACATGACGTCATTGATATCTTCACGATATTTCTAAGTTAAAGAAATCCTTGTTATTTAACAAATTTTTTCCTTTTAAGGAAAAAATTTGTACTTCTTTTGCTGTACAATTGCATAAAACTGCTTGGAAATCTTACTCTCAAAGGGAAATTAGCATATTAGTCCAGGAGCAAATGTCGCTGAAAAAAGTTCCGTGGGAATTTCGTGAAGATTTTTGCCGACCAGTGTAAAAGTGTTGTGGAGGGCCTAAGGGACCCGATAAATGTTGTTGGCACTTTTGTAACCCGTGCAGACGGTTTCTATGGGGCGTTTAAATGTGCCCTGTGTGGCTCAGCATGAAAACGAGGCTGAAGTTCTAAATTGCTTCGCGCAAGCTCTAAATTGGTTGAAATATTGCCGTTTTTTGTATTTTAGGATGAAATTTTCCTAGTCCTTAAAATTGTGAAATGAAAATACTATGTTTGCACTAATTATACTGGTCACAGGTCTTAGCCCTATTGAGACCCGGGGGAGGGGGCTTTTCACGCCTGCGCTGACTTTGAACGCTTATAACTTTTTCAGGATTTAACCAAACGCTGCCAAACTTTGCGAGATTATCTAAAATTTATCCGAGAATAATTTCGTGGGATAGATTGTTGTTTCAGGAACTTGACATCACCACGGCAACGGCATTTTGACTGGCATGTTTTTCCAAATTTGTAATTTTCGTGTTTCTGTTAATGAAAATTAACTTAAATGCAAATATTTTCACCTTTTTACGGTTCGTAAGCACAGTTTTATTGATTTTAAGTACTTTGCAGTACTTTTGGGTGGTTTTCTTGCGTTTAGGAAAATTTTTGAAATCCAAGATGGCGGATCCAATATGGCGGCTGTTTTGACATTGTGATGTACTTGAATTGCACGTGATGTTACGTAGTCATCCCTCGTAACGTATACAAAAAGATAGATGTTCAGACATATATACATCCTATTAGCTTTATTGTGATTGCCGAAAGTTATTCTAGAAGCTACGTGGTGGTGGGGTGCGGGGGTTCCCTCGGTCCAAGAAAGTCCAAAAAAAGCCCGGTCTGAAGGGCCGAGCTAGGTTTTTTTTTAATTTTTTAAAAGCTGCCCTAAATGGCAAGCTTTGAAACAACTGATTACTTCCAATATCAAATTAAGATTCTTAGATATTAATTAATTTCGTATATTGTTTAAAACTGTTAAAACCTCGACATGTTAAGTTTAAAATTAACAATAACTGCAGCAACAGAAACCTATTGGGTGTGAACTATAAGAGGTCAAAGATGCCCATTATTTTGCAAAATGCCCTAATAGAATGAAGTGCGATTCTTTCGGCTCTGAACGTGGACAAAGAGGAAAATCAATCATTTATTGAACTTTTGTTTCTTAGGTGTTTCAAAACTAGACTGCTTTTATGTCTACGTAGTGAAAACCGGGTGAAAATTAATGGTAGAAAAAAAAACCGTTGTCATAACTTTAAGAAGCCTTGAGGTCTATAGAAATTTTTTCATGGCAACAAGGAAGTGAACAAGAAACCGCGATAGGATGGGATACCACTCTTGATCATATCAACCGTTGCATGAAGGTTGCAGGAGGACTTATTCAATTGGGATCACTCTAAACCTAAGTGCTAGAGCAAAGTTTTTCTTAAGGCAAAGCAAATGGCTGCGATGTCTTCAGTGATGCAGCTTTTCATAACGCGAAGACAGAGTTATTGATTGGTTGTTGACCACAATGCGGAACTTTGCTACCCCGTTTAAAGAAAAGAGTAAAGAACTTAAAAATTGTAGTAGCCAAAGTAGTCATGATCATGCCTGAAGCGATGAAGAGTGATCTTTGCCATAAAAGTGAGAGAGATAGGGCACTTTGTAAGATCTTTGCTAAAGACAGAATTCACACGAACATAGTGAACCGCTGGTCCCCGAACAAATAAACGCAAACTTCTTCCTTGGAAAGACAGCGGAAAGGTATCAAAGTATCTTGCAAGGATAAAGTGGTCGAGTTTCCTGACTATTAAATGAATCTACTGTGGTCCCAAAATCTATGTTTGCACCCAACGGTATGATGCTCCATTGTTCCGCAAAGAGCTCGTTAATGATAATTCTTTACAAGCATGGAGGTGAATCGCAGCAGAGAACGAACACGGATACTCAGAATAACGAAGATGACACATTAAATGTGGACGCGGAGCCTTAACTGCAACTACGAGTCCCTGCTGCTGACGCTATGGCAGAACTGCAGTACCTTGATAGGTCAGACGGTATCAAAGACTGTTCATAGTCACTGGCACTGGCCAGAACCACCATGTAATTGAACTTGGGTCGATTGCTAGCGCTCTTGGCAGTGCTAAAATTGCAGCACTATGTGTAGCCTGCGAATACAGCCGCCTCTCATTCGCTCCCGCTACTGTAGCGGGAGCGAATATGAGAGGCGGCTTTATTCGCAGGCTAACATAACTGGAAGTTTTTTCCTGCGTGCTGAAAAGCCTTCAGAGACACAGACAAGGACATAATTAATGCTTTCGGATGTCTTGGAACGACGCTGTATCCAGAATAGAAGACAGCAATAATAATAGAGCAGTATGTTTGCCAGACTTTTGTAGCTCAGAACAAGCATCTCGAATCATGATGATAAAGACCTCATGTGGTAGATGTGAAAAAAGAACAGGCTACCACCTACGCAGGGTGCACTTTATGAAGCAATTCTCTGTACCCAATACCAGATCATCGCTTTTAACAACAACAGAGTATGCAGTCCTAAGTTACCACAGTCAGATGGTTACGGATGAAAAAAATAGGGAGGAGGAATGGACGACTGTAGCGATGCGTAGAACGTTCACCCACAAAACTTGCTACAATCTGAGAGGGGGAATGGGAGGGTCTGTAGACATATTACATATATTGAAAAGACGAATTTTACTAGCGTCACTAGACCATACAAAGCCTTTTAATTTCGTTAAATTGCCCAACGCCGGGATATTCATTGACTCCTACTGACATATCTTGGAAACTGTTTGGCGAGGGGACGGGAGGCACTATGGTTCCAGTTCCGTTCCAGGTTCAATGAACCACAAGAAAATGCCGCCTCGATTTCATGGTCACGTGATTGAGACTATCCATATCAGTTAAGATATTCTTTTGGACATCTCAGTCTATCGAAACTGCTAATAGTTATTCTAAAATACCAATAAATACCACATTTTTGTGAAGTTCATCATTCAGCCTCGTTTTCATGCTAAGCCAAATAGGCGATGTTTTTAAATTCCCCTTCTGAAGGCCTTTGCACGGGTTACAAGATTGCCAACAACATTTATCGTGTTCCTTAGGTCTCCCTTAACACTTCTAAACTAGTCGGCAAAAATCTTCACGAAAATCCCACGGGAATACCATTGCTCCCAGACTATATATTTAGAGAAATTCACTTGATTAGAAGCAGCGTTTTGGATTTTTTGGAGCAACTTTCGAGCAACTTTTATTATCAGAAGCAACTTTTTTGGAATTTTGGAGCAACTTTTGAGCAACTTTTTGAGAAATTACGAGCAACTTTTTCGGAAATCTCGAACAACTTGTGGAAAGCCCTATTTACGGCCCTGGTCTAAAGGTTTGTTGGAAGATCTGTTTACTTTGCAAAATCGGTAACTAGAAAACTTTCCTGTCACGTGGTTCATGCTTCAGTTCTCGTGTTAGATCAATGAGTCTCCACCTGAAAGAAAAATAACACGAGCACAGACCAAGTTATTGTCTGTCAAGCAATCCATGCACGTTAAAAGTTCTTATACAGAGTAAATTGTGATCTTTCAGAAAAATGTATTTACTACTAAGTCGTTAACTATCAACAATAAAAATTTATCTCGCATAAATAGCCAGAACCCGCAGTAAGGTTAAAAAACTCATTTGGTTTTGTATATATCAGGTGAAAATTGTGAACAAATACTTCGATTCTTCCAAAGTGCAATTTAAGGTGGTTCAGGGCCGAAACTGTCACCCTCAAACAATGGTCTGAAACGAATTACCAATCTTTGGTGACTTTTTATTACCATTTTTGACATAAAAGGCTACCATAACAAGAGAATAAATTAACAAAAACACCCATAAGTTAGCTTTAAGAATACCGGTCTCTAACAATCAGACAATTTCTCGATTTTGCGGCAAGAGGATGGAACTTCGATTTCTTTCATACTTTTATGTTAGATAGGCTAGGGTATAACTTAAATCACTGTATAGTTCTTTCGATTGAATATCCTTTTATTTTAAAGAAAAATGCAAATAACAAAAATCCGTTAAAATCGTCATTTGAGGCGCTAAATTATTCATGATTTTTGCACGAGTTTGAGAGCCTCGCGTGCAAAAACAAATCACTCTACCGTCTTTTAAACACTCAAACCATAGTTAGCAATCTCTAAACATCTACTGAAATGATTTTGGGAAATATTGCGTTGTTCTTTGTAGACAAAATAATTTTATTTCGAAGGCATACAATTCACTGCCGTAAAAGTACTTGGTAAATAAAATTAATTTTCACCTTGTGCGAAACCTTCAAATCGTTTAAGCTTCTGGTGGTTGAATGTTAGAAGAATGGTGTATAAATCCCTGTAAAAATTTCTCCGGGCAAATGATTAAAAGCAACGTGAGATCTTTTCGAATTCGGTTAAATATGCAAATATTTGACCTTCCGCGGTCAACTTTGAAGTTACGGGTCAGAAATAATTTTTGTTCCGTGTTCCAAGTCCTAACCCATTTAAGACCAAATTAAGCATATGAAAAAAATATGTAATTTTCTAACCTTTATCTGCTGTAAAAGGTAGGTTCGAAGGCCATTTTAGCATGATTACGGCTCTTATCATTCGTCGCATCTGAGCTTCGTTTTCCTTCCGCGGTCAACTTTGAAGTTACGGGTCAGGCATGAATGACATGAATATTTCAACCCGTGCACAAGTCTTAACCCATTGTGGGTCAAAATAATCACACACAAAAACATTATGAAATATTCTAACCTTAATCTGCTGTAAAAAGCAGGTTCGAAGGCCTTTTAAGCACGATTCCGGCTCTAAGCATCCGTAGTAATTTGAGCTTCGTTTGTGCAAGTATGTCATATTTAGTGGTCGAAATCCAATCTGTGATCAACTTTCGGCGCTTCTCGTCACCACTGCATCTTCTTCGACGGCATACGCCGATTGTTAGTATTGCCTCGTTAATAGTACACAAAAAAATAACATCTGATCGCTAAACGGCATGATGTCGGCGCTTACAGTAGCTTACAGTAGCTTACAGTCCCATCTTGCAATGGGCCGTCTGTTCGTCACGCAATACTGTGTCATGGACATTTTTTTAGGGGGTAGTAGGTGGGTGTGGGAAAGGTTGAATATGCGGAAATGCTTGATTTAATACTTTATGACAAGTACGTACTCGAGACAGCAACAACAACAACAACAACAACAACAACAAGTACAGTGATATCTTTAGGCAGACAAGATAAAGCACACGTACTGTCAGTTGACAAGCGTTTGGTACAGTGTAATGCAACTGTTCGCGAATTCTGTTGCTCGCGCGGGGTTGGTTGTAATACCGGGGGTGGAAGGAGGATATAAATCTTTACTAAACAAGTAGAGTTTTTAAGTAGTTATTCCCTTTTTTACTGTAGAACCGAAAACGAAGAGAAAAACTCGCGTCTATGTTTTTTGGGGGGTGAGGGGGTGGGGGCCGGGGGGTTCTTGGTTGGTTGGTTAGCAAAGTTTTATTTTTTTTCACAAAGATACCTAACCAAATATCGCATGTCCTGTATAAATGGTTAATGATAGAAGTAACGATAAGTTTTGATTTTTTTTTCGCAATCGAGTGGCAACTTAATAAAAACATTGCATCGCAATTTTTTTTCGCCCTACGGTAAATCTGGGTGGCCTGTGGCTTCGGGTGGTCATTCGTCAACCTGTAACAAAGTACTTTCTTGGGGTGCCGTTTTGAACATGCTGTCGAATTCATGATGTCTAAATTCAACAATAACTAATTTGAAGTTTAAACGAAATTAAAACATGTTAAAAAAAACCTCAGTGCTAAAACTCTTTGCTAAAAAGGATAAGCAAATTGCTATGGCAATTCGGCGTGTGAAAAAATCGCCAAATTTATTTTAGTGGCTTCCTAAGTAAACAAAACCTTGGTCGTGCTAGTTATTGGCACCGTCTGTTTGCTTAAAGGCAGCGCGTGAACATTTTTTTCAAAGTTCAGTTTATTTCACTGGAAATGGAAGGTTGTTGTTCTTTTAAGGCCCTTGTTCGTGGAGTTTGCGGTTTTGATTCTACTGTCGTGTGAGAAGGACATCAGCAGTCACAAGTCCCAGTATTAATTTAGTTAACTCTAACATGACTCTTTCCCGTGAAAAACCAAACTTCAGAAGCTAGCTATTTGTTTGGTGTTTTCAAGGCAGCTCTTGAAAACTTCGTTAAGGCCCAAAACCGAAAAATAACAATCTATTCAAGGGGAGGAAAAGCGTTCCTTGCCGACACAAATAACGGCTAACCGCACACGGCAAAACACAAATCTTTATAAAATCTCTTTACCAATACTTGAACAAAAAGTTCAGTTTTAAGATACCTTTTTTCGTTTAGCTGGGCGTTTATTTTAGCTGATAGAATTTAGGTACCCTATCTAAGGATCACACCCGGAACACATTGCCAAAATGATACCCTACTTATGGACCGAGAACCTCAAAAAATATTCCCTATCCAGGAGTTTTCATAACCTGCGATCAGAAGTTATTTTTCTCGCGGCGGAGAAAGCCTGATCGCAGGTTAGAGTTTTCAGAGCAACTCTCAACCGGACGATCACACTTTACGACCTGATACTGGGTTCAAACCATTTACTTCTTTACTATATTAAAACTGTATAACGAGGTTGTCAAGAGCTCCACGAATAAGGGCCTTAAAAGAACAACAACCTTCCATTTCCAGTGAAATAAACTGAACTTTGAAAAAAATGTTCACGCGCTGCCTTTAAGCAAACAGACGGTGCCAATAACTAGCACGACCAAGGTTTTGTTTACTTAGGAAGCCACTAAAATAAATTTGGCGATTTTTTTCACACGCCGAATTGCCATAGCAATTTGCTTTTCCTTTTTAGCAAAGAGTTTTAGCACTGAGGTTTTTTTTAACATGTTTTAATTTCGTTTAAACTTCAAATTAGTTATTGTTGAATTTAGACATCATGAATTCGACAGCATGTTCAAAACGGCACCCCAAGAAAGTACTTTGTTACAGGTTGACGAATGACCACCCGAAGCCACAGGTCACCCAGATTTACCGTAGGGCGAAAAAAAATTGCGATGCAATGTTTTTATTAAGTTGCCACTCGATTGCGAAAAAAAAATCAAAACTTATCGTTACTTCTATCATTAACCATTTATACACTGGGACATGCGATATTTGGTTAGGTATCTTTGTGAAAAAAAATAAAACTTTGCTAACCAACCAACCAAGAACCCCCCGGCCCCCACCCCCTCACCCCCCAAAAAACATAGACGCGAGTTTTTCTCTTCGTTTTCGGTTCTACAGTAAAAAAGGGAATAACTACTTAAAAACTCTACTTGTTTAGTAAAGATTTATATCCTCCTTCCACCCCCGGTATTACAACCAACCCCGCGCGAGCAACAGAATTCGCGAACAGTTGCATTACACTGTACCAAACGCTTGTCAACTGACAGTACGTGTGCTTTATCTTGTCTGCCTAAAGATATCACTGTACTTGTTGTTGCTGTTGTTGTTGTTGCTGTCTCGAGTACGTACTTGTCATAAAGTATTAAATCAAGCATTTCCGCATATTCAACCTTTCCCACACCCACCTACTACCCCCTAAAAAAATGTCCATGACACAGTATTGCGTGACGAACAGACGGCCCATTGCAAGATGGGACTGTAAGCTACTGTAAGCTACTGTAAGCGCCGACATCATGCCGTTTAGCGATCAGATGTTATTTTTTTGTGTACTATTAACGAGGCAATACTAACAATCGGCGTATGCCGTCGAAGAAGATGCAGTGGTGACGAGAAGCGCCGAAAGTTGATCACAGATTGGATTTCGACCACTAAATATGACATACTTGCACAAACGAAGCTCAAATTACTACGGATGCTTAGAGCCGGAATCGTGCTTAAAAGGCCTTCGAACCTGCTTTTTACAGCAGATTAAGGTTAGAATATTTCATAATGTTTTTGTGTGTGATTATTTTGACCCACAATGGGTTAAGACTTGTGCACGGGTTGAAATATTCATGTCATTCATGCCTGACCCGTAACTTAAAAGTTGACCGCGGAAGGAAAACGAAGCTCAGATGCGACGAATGATAAGAGCCGTAATCATGCTAAAATGGCCTTCGAACCTACCTTTTACAGCAGATAAAGGTTAGAAAATTACATATTTTTTTCATATGCTTAATTTGATCTTAAATGGGTTAGGACTTGGAACACGGAACAAAAATTATTTCTGACCCGTAACTTCAAAGTTGACCGCGGAAGGTCAAATATTTGCATATTTAACCGAATTCGAAAAGATCTCACGTTGCTTTTAATCATTTGCCCGGAGAAATTTTTACAGGGATTTATACACCATTCTTCTAACATTCAACCACCAGAAGCTTAAACGATTTGAAGGTTTCGCACATGGTGAAAATTAATTTTATTTACCAAGTACTTTTACGGCAGTGAATTGTATGCCTTCGAAATAAAATTATTTTGTCTACAAAGAACAACGCAATATTTCCCAAAATCATTTCAGTAGATGTTTAGAGATTGCTAACTATGGTTTGAGTGTTTAAAAGACGGTAGAGTGATTTGTTTTTGCACGCGAGGCTCTCAAACTCGTGCAAAAATCATGAATAATTTAGCGCCTCAAATGACGATTTTAACGGATTTTTGTTATTTGCATTTTTCTTTAAAATAAAAGGATATTCAATCGAAAGAACTATACAGTGATTTAAGTTATACCCTAGCCTATCTAACTTAAAAGTATGAAAGAAATCGAAGTTCCATCCTCTTGCCACAAAATGTTGGATTCTAAGCGACCGGCATTCTTAAGTGCTTCTAACTCATAAACAAGGTCAATGACCCCCATTAGTATCAGTGGCGGATCTAGGGGAGTGGCTCGGGGGCGCGGCACCCCTCCTTATTTTTGATTCACCTGATACGAGAACTGTGATACGAGAACTTTGATTCACCTGATATCGAGAACTGTGTTGCTGATGTCCGTGCCTGGATGCTTTCTAACCGCCTTCTGATTAATGACACCAAGACCGAGTTTTTAATCATCGGTTCCCGGCAGCAATTGTCCAAGATTCATATCGACAAGATTACAGTTGGAGAGTCAACGATCGAACCTGTGAAGATGGTGAGCAACCTTGGAGCATGGTTTGATTCCCACATGTCAATGAATTCTCACATTGGGAAAGTGTGTAGTAAGGCATTCCGCAGTCTTTATAACATCCGGCAGATCAGGAAATTCCTTTCGGAGGAAACAACGAAGATTTTGGTGCATGCTTTCGTCACCTCACATCTCGACTACTGTAACTCACTACTCTATGGTCTCCCACAATACCAATATGACCGTCTACAAAGGGTTCTCAATGCCGCGGCACGTGTGGTCTGCTTGGTCCCTAAATTTGACCATATTACTCCCATCTTAATAAGTAGACTACACTGGCTTCCTGTTCGGTACCGGGTGACGTTTAAGATACTGCTACTGGTGTACAAGGCCCTTCATGCGAAAGCTCCGCCTTACATCTCTGGCCTTTTGAAGACCAAGCCTGTTGGTCGGTACAACCTGCGTTCCGATGGCCATGATATGCTAGTTGTCCCTAAGACAATGCTGAAAACTTTTGGGGATAGAGCCTTTGTCAAGGCAGGCCCCTCCCTGTGGAAAGAGCTTCCTGTTGACATTCGCAAAGCGTCATCAGTGGAGACTTTTAAAAGTCAATTGAAGACTTTCCTTTTTAAGAAAGCATTTCGTGTTTAAGCGTTTTAACTTTTCAATCACATTGTTTCTAGTTTGATTTGTATGTAGGTTCATTCTAATTTTTATATTTTTATATTATTTTTACATATAGTAAACAGCGCTTTAGAATATTTATAGTTTTAGCGCTATATAAATGTATAAATTATTAATTATTATTATACAAATGATTAGGTGTAGATATACAAAAAATGCCTCCCCCTTATTTCAAGGTCTAGATCCGCCACTGATTACTTTTATCATTTTTTATGACCGAAAAAGAAGATCGTTCTGAACGTTTACTTAGGAGGTCATCCTCTAACGTCAGTTGTGCCAGGAATAGATTATTAATTAAGACATAATTTCGTCATAATACTCACTGGTTGACCGGTAGACAGCTATGAACTGTACTCCGTGAGGAACAACACTAAACGATAACTGTCAGCAGTTTTTGGGTGTTCTTCACCAAACAGTTTCATTCGAATATCAAGGGCACGCTTGGCTGAATCGAGAGCGGAGGTGTAGTCGCCCAGTGAATGCTGTGTAACCCCTACTGAATGGTAGCTGTCGGCTGTCCCTGAATGGTCTTCGCCGAATAATTTCCGTCTGACATCAACCGCACGCTTCTTGGACTCGAGAGCGGAGGTGTAGTCGCCCAGTGAATGTTGTGTAACCCCTACTGAATGATAGCTGTCGGCTGTTCCTGAATGGTCTTCACCAAACACTTTCCGTCTGATATCAAGCGCACGCTTGGCTGAATCGAGAGCGGTGGTGTAGTCGCCCAGTGAATGCTGTGTAACCCCTACAGAATAGTAGCTGTCAGCCGTCTCTGAATGCTCTTCACCAAACAATTTCCGTCTGATATCAAGCGCACGCTTGTCTGAATCGAGAGCGGAGGTGTAGTCGCCCAGTGAATGTTGTGTAACCCCTACTGAATGATAGCTGTCAGCGGTCTGTGGATGTTGTTCACCAAACAACTTCCGTCTGATATCAAGCGCACGCTTGGCTGACTCGAGAGCGGAGGTGTAGTTGCTCAGTGAATATTGTATAACCCCTACTGAATGATAGCTGTCAGCGGTCTGTGGATGTTGTTCACTAAACACTTTCCGTCTGATATCAAGCGCACACTTGTGTGACTCGAGAGCTTCAGAGTAGTTGTCTCTTTTGTGTTGTATGAGGCCAAGGTCACAATAGTTCTGCGCTAGTGCCTCCTCGTGCTGTTCTGGGCTTCCGACGTTGTTTTCTTTCCCTTTCTTGCTTTGCTGCAGTGCTTTTTGATGAAAGCTTATTCTTTCTTCGGTAAGCGTTATTGCGTCTGCCTCATATTTTCTGAATGACTTTAGCAAACGAACAGCATTACGATGAAAAGTGAACCAACCAGGTTTGCTCGTCTGGAGAACTGACTCAGAGTCTTTTAGTATGTTGAGCACTAAGTTGCCAAAAAACTGATTTGTGGCACTGTTAGAGAATTGTTTTACTGCTTTGCTGACAAGATCGATTACTTCAATTTCAAGAGGCTGGTTTATCAAACAATTTGCTTTCCAAATCTCCGGTGTGCTGGGTTCACCACCTTTTTTTGTTGTCGCCTCTGTCGTTGGGATCACTAGTAAACACGGGTCATTCGCATCTCTGCATTCCTTTAGCGCTTTCATGTAAAACTTGGATGAGCTTACTATGTCAGTTTTGCTTTGATAATAAATAGAAAAAATTTGAAAAATAATAAGTCTTAAAATTGTATGTTCGGGACTGGCGTTCATGGAAGAAAGGGCATCGAATAAAACTTTCATTCCATCCTCTGTCTTTCCGATAACAAGCTGATAGATTCCAAAGTAGCACAAGTGTTTTCCTTTCTCTCCATCACAGTCGAAAGAAGTAGAATCTTGAAGTTCTTTGGATTCAGAAAGCAGTTTCTTCGTTTTGCCTTTTGCACCCCAGGTAACCTCAGTAAACGCCCTGGAATTGAGAAGTCGCCTGTAGAAAACATTTTTCCCAGCCTGATTAACTGCTATTAACGCTGAATCGAGAATCTGGTCAATCTTGGCTCCTTCACTCCAGTAAAGTGAGTCAAGAAAAAGTTCTGCTTTCGTCAAAATATCGAAAGTTCTGTCTGCTGTCATTGAATCTAAGCAACCGTCAATTAGACTTTGAACAATTTCTTTTTCGTGTTCATAGAACTTAATGAATGCCGACATGGAATGCCCAGTCAGGAAATTCTCATTCAGTTTCTCGAATTGTTCAATATAAAATGCATAATAGCGAGACGTTGAAACAAGAACCATTTCTTTCATTTCAGTTTCTCCCTTTTCTTTTGCAAACGACTGAATTAGTTTATGCATAGAGAATTTATCAGAAATTGAACAACAGTCAATAAGAGATTTCCTCTGAAGTCTTCGCAATACTTTCTCTGCTTCGGTTGTTCTCGTTATCCCCAAAACGGCTGCGGCAACCTTGAAATCAAACTGCGCGGGAAGAATACACAGGGCAACCAAGGAGTTTTGTTCTTTAGTAGAGAGTCTTTGGAAAGATGAGTCAAATAAGGTTTTCAATCTCAGATTGCTCGGATAATCTGGGTCGTCTAACATTTCCACAACGTTTTCTGAACACTCCATGAACTCATTGAGATATTGACTGCATCGAGCGAAATCTTCAGAAATGGAGGAACACAATAACTTTATGGCTAAAGGCACCTGCCCGCAGATTTGCGAAACTTTTGTTAAGTCAGAAGTGCTCGCTTCCGGAAGCAGTTCTCGAGCCAAGGCCTGAGACGACAGACTATCTAACTGTCTAATTCTGACAGCCATGTGTCCCTGCAAATGTAGATTCAAGAAGGACAAAGACTCCCTTGTGGTTAGAAGGAAGTTGACCTTGTCATTGCGATTGAGAAGATCGTCAATCAAATTGACAACCTCTTCCTTTACGTTTGGCATGCCACATTCAAACAGGTCATCAGCATTGTCGAGGATTATAACACAGCGATCTGATAGTCTGTCAAAAATTAAACCAAGCTCATCATCAGTTGATAAACGCTGTAACTTTTCAGTTTCAATTGTCTCAGAATTTCGGAAGAGGCTAAGAAATTTTGATGTTAATTCGCTTCTCGACTTCAGCCCACGTGATGAGAGGAAGTAGACGGGTAGGTCATGTGCTTTAAGATGATGCCCCACTGCGATTGCAATGGACGTTTTTCCGAACCCTGGCGATCCCCAGACTGAGACGAGTCGGGTTGATTCGGAAGTCATGAGACCAACAATTTCGTCACAATCGGTCTCGCGGCCAGTGAAGTGGGGGACCGTTGGGGGAAGATTTGATCTTGGTAGAAATGTTTTAGATCCTAGCAAAAACAAAACAATAAACGTTCTTCAGGTTAATTAGCCATTTTTCTTTTTGACAAATATATAGTAGATCTTTTACAGTATGGTTCACATGATTAAACATTTGTTCTAAGAGTAGTCTATTTCCTGGAAAAGTCCTAATAAGAGTTCTCAGATTTTACCTGATTGTTCAGTCGTCTTCAATTCCTCAATCTTCTGGTTGATCTCGGCAATTTTTTCATTCATCATGATTTCTTGGTTGGCAGCAGTTGACTTAATATCTGACCTCACACCCATCAGTTCATCCTTCACACCAGTTAGTTCATCTTTCACATCTTCCTTGAGGAATTTGTTTACTGCCTGAAGCTCCTTTTTGATGTCATCTTCTAGCTGACAAACTCTTTGTGTAGGAAAGTCAGACTCAGTCAAACTTCCAACGGCATCAATAGGGTCAGTCGTGACGCCAAGAGCTTTGATGGCATCTTTGGTATGTTGAATGTATTGATCAAATGTCTTTTTGTCAATCTCGGAACTGGAGGAGTGACAAAAAGCATTCCTTAGAAGTCGTAGTTGATCAATCGCCAGCGCAAACGTTTCAGCATTATTTCCGCTCGGGCTGACCACAGAAGAATAAAACGTTCCATGAGGTAGTTTGCAGGGCTTCACGTACAAATCACTGAGGGTCCTGTGATGACCTGAACTGTCTGGTAAAGCGAAGGACCGTGCGTATATTGTGGCCTGGAACAAGGCGGTACAATCCCATTCGTCATAGGAGAGGTGTGTGGGTACTTTGGTCTTGCCACCCTCTGTAGCGAGAAACATGTTCCGCACAGTAATGGAGTCATCCCAGGGCTGGTAACCAGGAAGATACGCAAAGGTATTGTCCCACATGTGTTTGAAGGTTTGGCGTAAGGCTTTCGGGAACTCATTGAGCACGACAAAAGCAAACTTGAAATAGTTCAACTGTTCGTTGGTAAAGGGCTGTAGAGCCATTGTTGATAGTGTTGAACTAAGTCCAGTGAAAAACTTGTGTTCATAGAATCAGCATGATTTTACTGACCCTATTAAATAAACAGCAGTGAACAGTTATTGACAGCCTAAAGGACCTTGCTAACAATTTTATCAATTGTCGTTGTATTTTTTATACCGTCATTTAAATCGTTTTAGTTGAAGACTGACAAATGTTGTCTCGCTGATTTTAAAAGTTGCTTGCTTAACCCCGTAGCCTGTTCGGCGAATGAAGAGGTGTTAGTCTCTGACTTACCCTCGTCTTTGTTTTTGTCTGTTTCTTGTTTTGTTTTGTTTATTCACTCGCTCTTCTTTGCGCTGTTTCCTATTGCCAACCTAACCGATCCCCTAGAGCAGGCTACTTGCCCATTGGATATTGGTTAAGGCTAACAGATGTCTATCATTGCTTGGATCATTACAGACAAACTCTCTCAAACTGTGTTACCCTGTGTAGCCTGCGTTAAATTAAGGGAAAGAGGGGAACTAGGAGGACTGAGAGAATTTGAGGAGTGAAAATGGAGGAGGAAGGTGGGGGACCCTCTTCTTCCCTCCCTCCCTCTGCTACACAGGCTAAGACTGTATCGGACACAGTCCTGAATGGCACCAACTGCCTTAGCCTTAGAGATATGTGCCTCGGGGGTGTGCCTTACAAAGAGTCGGAGTTGCAACCAATAAGTTACAATATTTTTACTTACCTTCAGCATGAGTGATGTTCCTTTCAGATAAAAACAAGAACTCTGCACACGATTTTGGACAGGTTAGGTGAACAATAATACACTGGCTGACTGCTATAGGAATTCTGTAGAATTACGAGTAAACAACCTTGCTCCTTGTCGCTTTCAGTGAATTCAATCCAGTTTCAAGATAAAAGCCTAAAAACATCGGAAAAGTGAAAGGTCAAGTCGTCATTCCCGTGAATGTGGGTCTCTTTGTTGGCGATTGAAATCGAAAGTGGGGGTGTCCCTTGCAACTCTTTAATCACTATACCAGTGTCGCAAATGGTGGACAAGCAGATTTTTTGCAATTAAATATTATATTTTAGTGCTCAGGAAACAGACTTTGCACGAGTAAGAATGTAACGAAATGAGACATTCAATATTTTGAAACACTATATTGAAATAAATAATGAAAATGACAAGTGTACTGTCTCATTTTTCCTTTGGGCGCATCCGCTCAAAGGGTTTTGCACCCCGCGCCCCTCTTTTTTTTTTTTTTTCTTTCGTTTTTTTTTTTCTCTTTTAGCGATCTCATCTTTTTCTCTCCGTTATAATAAGATTTTAGTCCCAGAGTTTAGTTTTCTATGATAATAATCTGAAATGTAATCGATATAATTAGAATTTATTGTAAGTCGATTTTGATAATGTTTACATCATTCAAAGCTACAATTTAAACACGTCCTTACAGTTCTAATTCCTAGAGTTACTGTTGAATAGTAAAAGATGCTCTAGGAATTTGCTGGTGATACCTGTGAATGAGGAAATGATTGATATTCGTTCCTGGTAGACGTCACTCAAAATGGACAAAACTTCTTCATCTAAACGCCCAGTTTCGAAGAGTTAAGGATGTTTAAAAATATGCATCTCTGTTATGCTCAATTGACTTCGTGTTCAGTCAAGTAATGATTTGAATTTATGCAGACAGAGACTGTTCATTACCGTGGAAAAAAAATTATTTTCCAGAGATTTGTTTTTTAAATGTTTTATACAAAATCACTAACTCAGTTAAAGAGATAAATCAGTTTGGTGAATCAGGTTTACTTATTTTACAAAGTTAATTCGAGCAACACGACTTCAACACAATTATTCAGAATGTTCGAGACACTACCAATTGTAATTTTAACTTTATGCATAACAAAAGACATATGATATCGTCGGTTTCTTTTCAAACTAATTATATAACTGCAACTAACCCGAAAGAAAATATCTAACATAGACAACACACACAATGTTTCGTAACACAGCATATTTTTTAAACTTCTTGTCAGTACCGGAATTTTGTCGAAACTTATGGCAAATGTTCAATTGTATTCCAAGAGCTGGAAATAATTATTATTCTATTATCAAACAGAACGCAATGGAATCCAATCAGGGATAGTATTCGATTTCTAATTCGATAGCTAATCGAACTTTTAGTTTTGTTATATCAATTGATACCCTTGGGATCGAGAATGCCTGCAGTCGAATAGGTATTTGTCATTGAAAAGAGGGAAGGAAGAAGGGTTTGTGGTTCCGCTTGGAATACCTTGCAGTCAATAATTGTTTAATATTTTCACTTACCTTCAGCATGAGTAATGTTCCTTTGAGGTAAACAAGAACTCTGCACACGATTTTGGACAGGCTAAGTGAACAGTACACCGGCTGAGCTGTTACACGAATTCTGTAATAAGAATTACGAGTAAACAACGTTGATGCCAGTCGCTTTCTCGGAATTCAGTCCAGTAGCATGATAAAAGCCTAAAACATCGGAGAATAAAAAGGTCAAAAAGTCATTCTCGTGCCTGTTGGCCTTTTGTTCGCGATTGAAATCGAAAGTGGGGGTGTCCCTTGCAACTCTATAATTACTATACCAGTGTAACAAATGCCGTGCACTAGCAAATTTTTTGCAAATAAATAGTAAACTATAGTGCTCAGAAAATAGTCTCAACACGAGTAAGAATGTAACAAAATGCAATATTTAAATTTCGAAACACTATAGTGAAAAAAATAATGAAAATGACAAGTGTACTGTCTCATTGCTTTCCTTTGGGCGCATCCGCTCAAAGGGATTAATTGGCAACCGCACGCGACACACCCTCTATTCATTAGCGTTACTTAATATAGATTGCATGTCGGACTGTATTTCAGTTTCAATCTCTCTTGTAGCGATCACATCGGTTTTCTACCACGTGTAGTTTAATGTTAAGATTTTAGTTTTCCTCATTTATTGTAGTTTTCTATGATAATAATCTGAAATGTAATCGATATAATTAAGATTTATTCTAATTCGATGTTGATAATGTTTACATCATTCAAAGCTACAATTTAAACAAGTCCTTACAGTTCTAATTCCTAGAGTTACTGTTATATCGTAAAAGATGCTCTAGGAATTTGCTGGTGAGACCTGTGAATGAGGAAATGATTGATATTCGTTCCTGATAGACGTCACTCAAAATGGACAAAACTTCTTCATCTAAACGACAAGTTTCGAAGAGTTAAGGATGTTTAAAAATATGCATCTCTGCTATGCACTCGATATGCACAATTGACTTCGTGTTCAGTCAAGTAATGATTTGAATTTATGCAGCTAATGACTGTTTATTACCGTGGGAAAAATTTTATCCAAAAATTTGTTTTTTAAATGTTTTATACAAAGTCACTAGCTCAGTTACAGAGATACATCAGTCTCGTAAATAAGGACTACTTATTTTACAAAGTTTATACGAGCAACACGACTTAAACACAATTATTCAGAATGTTCCAGACCGTAGCAATTGTAATTTTACCTTATATGCATAACAAAGACATCTGAAATCGTCGGTATCTTTTCAAACTAACTGCAACTAACCCGAAAGAAAATATTTAACATTGACAACACACGCAAAGTTTCGTAACACAACATATTTTTTAACTTCTTGTCAGTACCGGAACTTTGTCGAATCTTATGACAAATGTTCAATTGTATTCCAAGAGTTGGAAATAATTATTATTCTATTATCAAACAGAACGCAATCGAATTCAATCAGCGATACTATTCGATTTCTAATTCGATAGCTAATCGATGTTTTAGTTTTGTTATATCAATTGATACCCTTCGAGAAAGCCTGCAGTCGAATAGGTATTAGTCATTGAAAAAAGCGAAGGAAGAAGAAGGGTTTGTGGTTCCGCATGGAATACCTTGCAACCAATGTGTTACAATATTTTCACTTACCTTCAGAATGAGCGATGTTCCTTTGAAGAAACAAAAACTCTGTACACGATTCCGGACAGGTTTTGTGAATAATATACTGAACGGTTATAAGAATTTTGCAGAATGACTCATAAACAACCTTATTGTCAGTCTCTTTCTGGTAACTAAACCCAGTAGCATGATAAAAGCCTATAAAAACATCTCGTGACTATGGGTCTTTTGTTTGATTACAAAAGAACATCAAATCGAAAGTGGGGTTGTCCCTGAATTAATGATCGCCAACTGAAAGGCAATTTTTCATACCTCAAGTAGTCTAGAATCATTGACCTGAAAACAAATGACAGAGCGACTAAATTAAGTTGAACAAATAAATATTCGTCTTTTGCTGATTTGCTCAACGAAAGATTATTTGCTTCAGTCTGTAGTTTGTTATTTTACTTAGCCACTCTAAGCGCACGGTGATCCACGGCGAGAGCTTATTGGTTAGTTTTCATCTGACGTTATTAAAGTTCTAAAATTAAAAGCTCTTCTTTTCACATTCTAGAGACTTAAAAAACTAATCTTTATGCATATTTTGGTATCGGTTCAGTGCTCGTTTCGGAAATAAAGCATTTTTAAAATTTATGATGTCCTGTATTTAATCGATTCCCAAACTGTTACAGAAACGGATATTTTTAGGTCATTTTACAATTTCCAAACCTGATAAAATTTAGAAGTGATATCTTAAGAACTACGAAGTGAATGCTGATGACATTGATGGTAGAAACTACTTTATTTCGTGTTCAAATTTATGGCCGCCATATTGGTGCAAACGTCGCGATCGACACCTCAAAGCGATTAATACTGTCTTTATCCAAAACAACTTCCGCGATAACCCGTTTATGGAAAACGCTGCAAAACTGACAGCTCTGCTTAGTTTTCTGATGTTGTTCAAGCGACCAAACAGTTTTTGTAAATTTGATAATAAAAGCCACTAGTGTGTTTCTAGCATTTTGTATCGTTCCCAGAGCCCCTCGTTTCTTTCTTTGGAGAGACAGGTCGCAATTAATCGAACAAAGCAAACGCCCCAGGGATAAGAAGGAATAATAATTCAATTGAATTGATCAGTATCAAGTTGTGACTTTGACTGATTGCGAAATATGGTAGTTTTGGCCGAAAAATTCCAGAGGAGCACATTAGGTCGGTTGGGGAAGCATGGACTACCCTTCCCCTGTACGAGAAAAGAATTTTTTTTTATTTAACAGCCCTTTTTCCCTGATCAACAAAATTGCTTTACCATTACCTTTATTAATTTTGGTGATGCTCTTTTTCAGATACTCGATTTTGTCCCCAGTGTCTTTCAGTCGTTCAAATACTTGAGGGCCTGAAAGATATTGGAGATGAGGTTGTTTGTGCTAACTGTTTGAGTAACAAATTTACTGCTTCGGTAGTGTATTTGGTGTAGTAGACCAAATCAACTCATCAGGGTCTCTGGAACCATGGAGCTTGACGTGCTTGCCAAGGGGGGAATTTGAAGTTTTTCTTCATGGTAGACACAACCTTGTTCCCAGGACTTTGCCTTTGGTAATTTGGAAGGGGCATGGGAAAAGCCATAAGAACGAGGTTAGGGAAGACAATGTCTTACATAAAAATGCTCTTTTGCAAATTGAGTGTACTCAATTTACTTAACGACATCTTTGCAAAGTGATGTTTGGAAGAAATCACGACTGCTAACACATACAAACAGGGCCTTCGTGAAAGGGCACTGATAGGGGCGGTTGGCGAGAGAAACGAGGAAAGAGGAAACCAGCGTTAACCAGTGAACATTTTCATAATTCACTTTCAGAGAACAGTTAACACTTTCCTTATAGATCAAATTTTGCGTTGACACAATATCGTTCAGTTTTCTAATGATTGCGTATTTCATCTCTCTTCAGAGGAAGGAGAGTAAAGTATAAGGACTTGTTTATTTGGAGAAAAGTTGTCCCTGTAATCATGGAAGAAAATTGTTGAAACACTCCCAGAAAATAGGCCTTTACTCTATAAGCGGGAATTCTCCTATACCCCCCGGCCATATGTCCTTCCCCTCCCTCCTTTTTTCCAATGTTGTAACCAAATAACCGTCAGCGAAGCGGTTTTCAACATTGTTTAGGGGGGGGGGAGAGGGGGAGTTTCACGCGTTGCTATTGTACACAGTCTGACAAACGATGTAGAAACTGGGCAGGAACAAGACACCACTCTTTACCTTGACCGGGGGGGACTCCCATATAAAAGGGACGGGAAAGGTCGTCAGAAAATTTGAATTAAACCCCCTAAAGGAGAGCTAAACCAATATAGGCGTTGCTCAAGCTCTTTTGATGCCTTTTCTGACCAAAGACTTTTTTATACGAAAATTGAACATGCTAACATAGAAGTTTAAAATTGTAGCAACTGAACTGATATTATATGAATGACGAATAAAGAAAGAAGACATATTTTGGTGTCTGTTTCAAAACAAACTCTAGTGCATAACCTTAAGACCATAGCAATTGGTGTTAACGAGGGGGAGGGTGGTGGACGTATTACAAGCGAAGCTTGCGATGTATTTTTATTGCAAAGATAAAGTATAATCCAATCTTGAAATTTCGACCTTTTTAGGTGCCTGACATGTGAGATCATATGTTCACGTTTTGTAAAAAGAGCGAACTTTTACGGGAGATTAAGTTGTGATCCGTCCCTCTACAGTTAAAAGATCAGAGCACTTCCGGTCTTCTGGTGGCAACTACTTTAATTACTCTTTGACCTTACTTCGTTTTCACACTATTGAATAGTAGCATCTGATAACTGAAAAATTACTGAATTGAGATCTTGCTCGCGCTCTTTTCATTGAGACCAGATTAGAGAAATAATTTCTGCTTACGTAAGGACTTGCACAGTTTACGTTAAGTAGAAGTACGCCGCCTGTGCACAAGAAACGTTTGCATATTTTCTTTAGATCATGAACTAGTGTCGAAATCATGTTCTTTCTAAAATTTTCACTGCCATCCAAATAGTATCTGGTCTAAACAAAACAACGTGTGCAATATCAACAGATAATTTTTACAAAGAATAAAATCAAATTTAATTATAAGAAGGTACAGAAAACTTAAACTTAAAGCTGTTATGCAATCTGTTCAAGCAAGAAGTGTACAAGATGCTTTAGAGAGGAAGGGGTGCTTAACTAGTTAGCTCTAGCTCTACCCATTTCCATATTTGCAAGTTCATTAAAATGTTAAAATCGGATATTAAACTGAGAACGTATTACCAAAAAAAGCTGTGAATTCAAAACCGATAGCTAAAGGAATTCTGAGAACTTTTAAGTCGTACAATAAGTAAGAAATTCCTGTTACGTTCATCTCGTGGAAACGCAACCGACAAGGTTTTGAGAAAAATTGCTGTTCACTGACATCAACTGATGTTGCTTAAAAACAGATCGCCAAATAAAAGTATAGCTAAAACTAATTAAACCAAATTAAAATAGAAAGAAATTATACCAAAGAATTGAGCAGAGCCGACCAACTTTATGTCAAGAATGTCAAAACCATAAGGTCTGCACAGGGGTCCCTCACATCAAATGAGAGACAAATAAAAGATAACGTTTAATACCTGCTTAGGTGCCTTTCGTTTTGCAGCGGCCATTTTGAATTTAAAATACGCGGTCAGCTGGTAGAAGGCCCAGAATCGAAAAATTTATTCGTAACTTATCGGGGCGACCTCCGATCGCTCTCCGAGATTAATATAGTGACTATTCTAAGAGTTCCGAGCGATTTCCGAACGTCTTTCGGTTCCAGGCCTCACACCAGCTGACCACGTACATTTATTCGGTTCCAGACCTACTTCCAGCAGACCGCGTACATAAAATTCAAATTGGCAGCTGCAAAACAAAAGTCGCTTTTCTAGATAACATCTTTTTACTTAGAAATGAAAGCTAACTGCAAGCAAATCGGAGTGGAACTAACCGCAAGCACACTTGAGTGCGTGTGTTCCAGTCTTAGCAAGGGATTTCTTATTTTTGAGTGTCTATTCAAGTCACTACCGATTTTATTTAAAGGAGAAGTTCACTCCAGAATGGCGATTTATTTTCTTTACGCCAATAAAGAGTTCACGCAAAGATATGTTATTCACCAAAAATTTGTTTTTTTTTTTTAGCCTCTTGCAACGTTCGCTTATAACCCTACGAAATCTTTCCCAAAACTCGACAACTGATACGCCGCCATCTTAGAGCTGGTAATCTGTATGCGTGACGTCAAAGAGCTCAGCCTGAAGTTTGGCGGGAAAATTTTAATAGTCAAAACTCCTTGTTTTTGTATCTCTTGGAGCTCTGTATTTAAGCTAAATGGAGCTGCCACAAACAGGCATTTTGACAAACAAAAGCCACTTCGAAGAAAGAAGAAGTTTCGAGTATTTAAATTTTTCCACCAAACTTCAGGCTGAGCTCTTTGACGTCACGCATACATTACAGCTCCAAGATGGCGGCGTTCAGTTGTCGAGTTTTGGGAAAGATTTCGTAGGGCTTATAGCGAACGTTGGAGGCTCAAATTTTGGTGAAATAACATTTCTTTGTGTAAACTTTTTATTGACGTAAAGAAAATAGATGGCCACTCTCCCTGGCGTTTTTTTTTTTTTTGTGCCCCCCCCTTCTGGAGTGAATTTCTCCTTTAAGAGAATGTATGGGAAGTTGCTTTCCACATCACTCCCCCTGCCCTGATAATAAAAACTTCAAATAGCATCTCATCAATAAAATATATCACAAGTGAAAATTCATTTCGGCAAGTTTAGTTCCAAAACGTAACATCGGATTTTTATAGGTTAATAATTTACAAGTAGCTCGTGGATCTTGAGGCCACAATCATCAGTAAACAAATTATGTCAAAGGTTTGTTAGAAGGATTTGATTACTTTTGTTCAAAATCAATGACTAGCAAACTTTCCTGTCACGTGTTTCATTCATCAAGCTTCAGTTCTCGTGTTAGATCAAACAGTCTCCATCTGAAAAAAAAAAAAAACGAATAAGAACAAAAAATTAATTGTTCTTGTACAGAGTCAACTGTGATCTTCCAGAGAAACGTGTTTACTATTAAAACGATAACTATTAAAAATAAAAATTTATCTTACATTTATAACCAATACCCACAGTAAGATTAGAAAGCTTATCTACTTTATTTGGTTTTGTCTATATCCGGTGACATTCGCGAATAAATACTACGATTCTTCCATAGTGTAATTTAAGGTGGCTCAGAAGCGATACTGTTACTGTCCAAACATTGGCCTCAAACGAAACCCTAATCACTGGTGACTAGTTATCACCATTTTTGACATAAAAGGTTGCCATAACAAACAAAATAAACTATCAAAACACCCATTTAAGTGCTTCAAACTCAAAAACGAGTTCCATGGCCCCCATTTTTACTATTATTTTCTAAAGACCAAAACAGAAGACCAGTACTGAATAGGTTAAATTAGGAGGTCACCCTAGAATAAAAACGGTTTAGGTTCTAAGAGGTGATCTCGCAAACTCTACCTTCTTAATTGATTGTTTCTCTTCATTGACTCACTGTCTCCTCTTGCTGTGGTTGGTTCAACTTGACTATAAAATCAAATGGGGGAGTGCTTACCATGGAAGAAATTTTGGATTTAAAAAAGGCGGGATTATATTGGCGTGGGACTTTTCATTTTCAATGTTTTTGTTATCACATCTGCACATAAAACTTTCACATTAATGGTTCAGCATAACGATATAAAACACAAAACAAGTTCAGCAGTCGTAACCCACCCTTCTAAACTACGCGTAACATTGTTCCCTTTAAACTTTCCGTACTTTGCAATCGCTAACAAATTTACATACACTTTCATTTACCCTGCCGCGGGAGGCACCAAATTTCCTTCGCGACTAGCGATGAACCCTCGAAAACGTGACAAGATCGTGCTTTAGCGAATTCGCCGCACATACATCCCAGAGAAAAAAAACCTCTCGTACAAAGGGTAACGTTAATTAGACTCTAACGCAAGGTGTCCGGGGAATAGATTATTAAGACATAATTTCGTCATAATTCAGTATACTCACTGGTTGGCCGGTGGAGAGCTAGTAACTGTACTCGGTGAGAAGCAACACTAAACAAAAGCTGTCAGCAGTTTTTGGGTGTTCTTCACCAAACAGCTTCATTCGGATATTAAGTGCAAGCTTGGCTGACTCGAGGGCGGAGATGTAGTCTCCCAGTGCATATTGCGTTTCCCCTACTGAATGGTAGCTGTCAGCGGTCTTTGAATGTTCCTCGCCAAACATTTTCCGTCTGATCTCAAGCGCACGCTTGGCCGACTCGAGACCGTAAACGTAGTCGCCCAGTGATTGTTGTGTTGCCCCTACTAAATGATAGCTGTCAGCGGTCTCTGAATGATCTTCACCAAACAATTCCTGTCTTATATCAAGCGCACGCTTGGCTGACTCGAGAGCGGATATGTAGTCGCCCAGTGAATGTTGTGTGTTCCCTACTGAATGGTAGCTGTCAGCGGTATCTGAATTTTTTTCACCAAGCAGTTTCCGTCTGATATCAAGTGCAAGCTTCTTGGACTCGAGAGCGGAGATGTAGTCGCCCAGTGATTGTTGTGTTGCCCCTACTAAATGATAGCTGTCAGCGGTCTCTGAATGATCTTCACCAAACAATTCCTGTCTTATATCAAGCGCACGCTTGGCTGACTCGAGAGCAGAGACGTAGTCACCCAGTGAATGTTGTGTAACCCCTACTGAATGGTAGCTGTCAGCGGTCTCTGGATTCTCTTCACCAAACAATGTCCGCCTGATATCAAGTGCAAGCTTCTTAGACTCGAGAGCGGAGGTGTAGTCGCACAGTGAATGTTGTGTAACCCCTACTGAATGGTAGCTGTCAGCGGACTGTGAATGTTGTTCGCCAAACATTTTCCGTCTGATATCAAGCGCACGCTTCAATGACTCGAGAGCGGAGGCGTAGTCGCCCAGTGAATGTTGTGTAACTCCTACTGAATGGTAGCTGTCAGCGGTCTGTGAATGTTGTTCGCCAAACAATTTCCGCCTGATATCAAGTGCAAGCTTCTTAGACTCGAGAGCAGAGGTGTAGTCGCACAGTGAATGTTGTGTACTCCCTACCGAATCGTAGCTGTCAGCGGTCTGTGGGTGATCTTCACCAAACAATTTCCGTCTGATATCAAGTGTACGCTTGCTGACTCGAGAGCAGAGACGTAGTCACCCAGTGAATGTTGTGTAACCCCTACCGAATCGTAGCTGTCAGCGGTCTGTGGGTGATCTTCACCAAACAATTTCCGTCTGATATCAAGTGTACGCTTGCTGACTCGAGAGCAGAGAGTAGTCACCCAGTGAATGTTGTGTAACCCCTACCGAATCGTAGCTGTCAGCGGTCTGTGGGTGATCTTCACCAAACAATTTCCTCTGATACAAGTGTACCTTGCTACCGGGGAGAGAAGTCACCCAGTGAATGTTGTGTAACTCCTACTGAATGGTAGCTGTCAGCGGTCTCTGGATTCTCTTCACCAAACAACCGTCTGATTCAAGCGCACGCTTGTGTGACTCGAGAGCGGAGGTGTAGTCGCACAGTGAATGTTGTGTAACCGCACTGTGGTGCTTTAGCGGTATGCTCTTCACCAAACAACTTCCGTCTATATCAAGTGCAAGCCGGGACGAGAGGAGGCGTAGTCGCCCAGTGAATGTTGTGTAACCCCTACTTCATGGTAGCTGTCAGCGGTTTGAATGTTCGCCACACCGCCTGATATCAAGGGCAAGCTTGCTGACTCGAAAGCGGAGGTGTAGTCGCACAGTGAATGTTGTGTAACCCCTACTGAATGGTAGCTGTCAGCGGACTGTGAATGTTGTTCGCCAAACATTTTCCGTCTGATATCAAGCGCACGCTTCAATGACTCGAGAGCGGAGGCGTAGTCGCCCAGTGAATGTTGTGTAACTCCTACTGAATGGTAGCTGTCAGCGGTTTGAATGTTGTTCGCCAAACAATTTCCGCCTGATATCAAGTGCAAGCTTCTTAGACTCGAGAGCGGAGGTGTAGTCGCACAGTGAATGTTGTGTAACCCCTACTGAATGGTAGCTGTCAGCGGTCTGTGAATGTTGTTCGCCAAACAATTTCCGCCTGATATCAAGGGCAAGCTTGCTGACTCGAAAGCGGAGGTGTAGTCGCACAGTGAATGTTGTGTAACCCCTACTGAATGGTAGCTGTCAGCGGACTGTGAATGTTGTTCGCCAAACATTTTCCGTCTGATATCAAGCGCACGCTTCAATGACTCGAGAGCGGAGGCGTAGTCGCCCAGTGAATGTTGTGTAACTCCTACTGAATGGTAGCTGTCAGCGGTCTGTGAATGTTGTTCGCCAAACAATTTCCGCCTGATATCAAGTGCAAGCTTCTTGACTCGAGAGCGGAGGTGTAGTCGCACAGTGAATGTTGTGTAACCCCTACCGAATCGTAGCTGTCAGCGGTCTGTGGGTGATCTTCACCAAACAATTTCCGTCTGATATCAAGTGTACGCTTGGCTGACTCGAGAGCAGAGACGTAGTCACCCAGTGAATTTGTGTAACCCCTACTTCATGGTAGCTGTCAGCGGTCTGTGGATGATCTTCACCAAACAATTTCCATTTGATATTAAGTGCAAGCTTCTTAGACTCGAGAGCAGAGGTGTAGTCGCCCGGTGAATGTTGTGTAATCCCTACTGAATGGTAGCTGTCAGCGGTCTGTGAATGATCTTCACCAAACAACTTCCGTCTGATGTCAAGTGCAAGCTTTTTGGACTCGAGTGAGGAGGTGTAGTCGCCCAGTGAATGTTGTGTAACCCCTACTGAATGGTAGCTGTCAGCGGTCTCTGAATGATCTTCACCAAACAACTTCCGTCTGATCTCAAGCGCACGCTTGGCTGACTCGAGAGCGGATATGTAGTCGCCCAGTGAATGTTGTGTAACCGCTACTGTATGGTAGCTGTTCGCGGTTTGTGAATGCTCTTCACCAAACAACTTCCGTCTGATATCAAGTGCAAGCTTCTGGGACTCGAGAGCGGAGGTGTAGTCGCCCAGTGAATGTTGTGTAACCCCTACTTCGTGGTAACTGTCAGCGGTTTGTGAATGCTCTTCACCAAACATTTTCCGTTTGATATCAAGCACACGCTTGGCTGACTCGAGAGCGGAGGTGTAGTCGCCCAGTGAATGTTGTGTAACCCCTACTGAATGGTAGCTGTCAGCGATCTCTGCATGCTCTTCACCAAATAATTTCCGTCTGATATCAAGTGCATGTTTGAATGACTTGATAGCGGAGATGTAGTCGCCCAGGGAATGTTGTGTAACCCCTACTGAATGGTAGCTGTCAGCGGTCTCTGGATTATCTTCACCAAACAATGTCCGCCTGATATCAAGTGCAAGCTTCTTAGACTCGAGAGCGGAGGTGTAGTCGCACAGTGAATGTTGTGTAACCCCTACTGAATGGTAGCTGTCAGCGGTCTCTGGATTATCTTCACCAAACAATGTCCGCCTGATATCAAGTGCAAGCTTCTTAGACTCGAGAGCGGAGGTGTAGTCGCCCGGTGAATGTTGTGTAATCCCTACTGAATGGTAGCTGTCGGCGGTCTGTGAATGATCTTCACCAAACAATTTCCGTCTGATATCAAGGGCAAGCTTGGCTGACTCTAGAGCGGAGTTGAAGTCGCCCAATGTATATTGTGTAATCCCTACTGTATGGTAGCTGTCAGCGGTCTGTGAATGCTCATCACCAAACAATTTCCGTCTGATATCAAGCGCACGCTTCTTTGACTCGAGAGCTTCTGAGTAGTTGCCTCTGTTGTGTTGTATGACGCCAAGGTCGAAACAGTTCTGCGCTAGTGCCTCCTCGTGTTGCTTTGGTATTCCGGCGATGTTTTCTTTTCCTTTCATGCTTTGCTGCAGTGCTTTTTGATGAAAGCTGATTCTTTCTTCTGTAAGCGTTATGGCGTCCACCTCGTATTTGCTAAATGAATTTAGCACACGAACGGCATTGCGATAAAAATTGAACCAGCCAGGTTTACTTGTTTGGATTGCTGAGTCAGAGTCTTTTAGTATGCTGAGCACTAAGTTGCCAAAAAACTGATTGGTGGCACTGGTAGAGAAGTTCATTACTGCTTTGCTGACAAGACAGATAACTTCAATTTCAAGTGGCTGGTTTATCAAAGGATTGGCTTTCCAAGTTTCCGGTGTGCTCTGTTCACCACCTTTCTTTGTTGTCGCCTCTGTCGTAGGGACCACTAGTAAACACGTGTCATTCGCATCTCTGCATTCCTTTGCAGCTTTCATATAGAACTTGGATGAACTCACTGTGTCATTTTTGCTTTGATAATAAGTAGCGAAAATTTGAAAAATAATAAGCCTAAAAATTTTGTGTTCGGAAGTGGTGTTCATAGAAGAGAGGGCGTCTTGTAAAATTTTCATTCCATCCTCCGTCTTTCCGATAACAAGCTGACAGATGCCAAAGTAGCACAAGTTTTTTCCTTTTTCTCCATCACAGTCGGAAGAAGTAGACACTTGAAGCTCTTTCGATTCAGAAAGCAGCTTCTTCGTTTTTCCACTTACGCCCCAGGTCACCTCAGGAAACGCTCTGGAATTGAGAAGTCGCCTGTAAAAAACATTTTTCCCAGACTGATTAGCTACTTTTAAGGCTGAGTCGAGAATCTGGTCAATCTTGGCTCCTTCACTCCAGTAAAGTGAGTCAAGAAAAAGTTCTGCTTTCGTCAAAATATCGAAAGTTCTGTCTGCTGTCTTTGAATCTAAACAGCCGTCAATTAGACTTTGAACAATTTCTTTTTCGTGTTCATAGAACTTAATGAATGCCGACATGGAACGCCCAGTGAGGAAATTCTCATTCAGTTTCTCGAATTGTTCAATATAAAATGCATAATAGCGAGACGTTGAAACAAGAACCATTTCTTTCATGTCAGTTTCTCCCTTTTCTTTTGCAAACGACTGAATTAGTTTATGCATAGAGAATTTATCAGAAATTGAACAACAGTCGATAAGAGATTTCCTCTGAAGTCTTCGCAATACTTTCTCTGCTTCGGTTGTTCTTGTTATCCCCAAAACGGCTGCGGCAACCTTGAAATCAAACTGCGCGGGAAGAATACACAGGGCAACCAAGGAGTTTTGTTCTTTAGTAGAGAGTCTTTGGAAAGATGAGTCAAATAAGGTTTTCAATCTCAGATTGCTCGGGTAATCTGGGTCGTCTAACATTTCCACAACGTTTTCTGAACACTCCATGAACTCATTGAGATATTGACTGCATCGAGCGAAATCTTCAGAAATGGAGGAACACAATAACTTTATGGCTAAAGGCACCTGCCCGCAGATTTGCGAAACTTTTGTTAAGTCAGAAGTGCTCGCTTCCGGAAGCAGTTCTCGAGCCAAGGCCTGAGATGACAGACTATCTAACTGTCTAATTCTGACAGCCATGTGTCCCTGCAAATGTAGATTCAAGAAGGACAAAGACTCCCTTGTGGTTAGAAGGAAGTTGACCTTGTCATTGCGATTGAGAAGATCGCCAATCAAATTGACAACCTCTTCCTTTACGTTTGGCATGCCACATTCAAACAGGTCATCAGCATTGTCGAGGATTATAACACAGCGATCTGATAGTCTGTCAAAAATTAAACCAAGCTCATCATCAGTTGATAAACGCTGTAATTTATCAGTTTCAAGTGTCTCAGACTGTCGGAAAAGGCTAAGAAATTTTGATGTTAAATCGCTTTTTGACTTCAGCCCACGTAATGAGAGAAAGTAGACGGGCAGGTCACGTGCTTGAAGATGATGTCCCACGGCGATTGCAATGGACGTTTTTCCGAACCCTGGCGATCCCCAGACTGAGACAAGTCGGGTTGATCCGGAAGTCATGTGACCAACAATTTCGTCACATTCGGTCTCCCGGCCAGTGAAGTGGGGGACCTTTGGAGGAAGATTTGATCTTGGTAGAAATGTTTTAGATCCTAGCAAAAAATTAAAGTAGCTCCCGTTAATAAAACTTTTCTGTTCAACCAATACTTTATACCATACAAATAATACTTAACATATATTTATCTTTCTAACCCGGTTGTTTGAAGCGAATAATCGTTTATCTGGGATTAACAGCAAACAATTTCTTACTCTTTTGTTTAAAGATGAATTTCCCAGTCAACCTTTTTTATGAAGAGCAAAACAAATTTTGACAAGGAAACGTTGTTGATTTTTTTTATGAAGCAATTCAAAGTTGTCGTTAAACGTGGACTTGCAAAATCCTATTTAAATAACTGTGACAATCTTCTGTTCAGAGATTATTTATACAAAGTTATGTTTATTGGGCAATTTCTTCTCCATCACGTAGACGGTTGAGACATTGTAAAGTTTGTCTGACAGTTACACCACCAGAAATTCCTTCTTTTACTCATAAGTCGAGAAATGTAAAACGAAACGAGCGGGAAAAAGTTTCGCACAAAAATGGAAACAAGGCGTAAGGAATTCGCGCGGCTGTTTTTCAGTCCCACTGATCGCTAAGAGAAAGAAGGGACGGAATGTTATATCTCTTACAACTGTAGAACGGGCCAAAAGATGAACAGTTCCATGCGGTTCTATGTATGTATAAAGCACGTGATAAATGTCTTTAACCTTTGACTACCTAGTTTATTTCTTGAAAAAAAATTCGAGTTTACAGTTTTACCTGATCGTTCAGTCTTCAGTTCTTCAATCTTTTGGTTGATCTCGGCAATTTTCTGAGTTATCATTTCTTGGTTAGCTGCAGCTGTATTTTCGATTGTCTTCCTGAGTTCTAAATTGTCTTCTTGTCGTTTCTGTTTCGACTGAGCGATATCTGACCTAACACCCTTTATTTCATCCTTCACATCAGTTAGTTCATCCTTTACATCTTCCTTGAGGAATATTCTTTCTGTCTGAAGCTCCTTTTTAATGTCATCTTCTAGCTGACAAACTCTTTGCGTAGGAAAGTCCGACTCAGTCAAACTTCCGACGGCATCAATGGGGTCAGTGGTGACGCCAAGAGCTTTGATGGCGTCTTTGGTACGTTGAATGTATTGATCAAATGTCTTTTTGTCAATCTCGGAGCTGGATGAGTGACAAAAAACATTTCTTAGAAGTCGCAGTTGATCAATGGCCAAGGCAAACGTTTCAGCACTATTTCTGCTCAGGCTGATCACAGAAGAATGAAACGTTCCATGAGGTAATCCCCAGGGCTTCACGAACAAATCACTGAGTGTCATGTGATGACCTGAACTGTCTGGTAAAGCGAAGGACCGTGCGTATATAGTGGCCTGAAAAAAGGCAGTACAATCCCATTCATCATAAGAGAGGTGTGTGGGTACTTTGGTTTTGCCACCCTCTGTGGTGAGGAACATGTTCCGCACAGTAATGGAGTCATCCCAAGGTTGGTAACCAGGTAGATGAGCAAAGGTACTGTCCCACATGTGTTTGAAGCTTTGCCGTAAGGCTTTCGGGAACTCATTCAACAAACTGAAATAGTTCAACTGTTCGTTGGTAAAGGGCTGTAGAGCCATTGTTGATGATGATGAAATAATATTAGTGAAAAACTTGCGTTTATATCACCGGGATGATTTTACTTTCTCTGTTAAAAAAAAAACAGCAGCGAAGAGTTCAATACAACCTACACCAAACCTTTACCAGAAAATGTTTAGTTAGTGGCATGTGGTATTGATGACGATTGATTCTATTAAAAAGGGATGTCTATATATGTCTGTTGGTCAGTGTAATTTGATCATGGCATTTTCTACAAATAAGCGTCCAATAATGTAACAATCTCCCTATATCTGCCTTTGAATGTTAAATTTTTTCCCGTGGGAGATGCGTCATTAATGGTTTGTGCTCTCGGGCTTCGTAGCGCGAACTCTATTTTGACTATTTTTCACCACCAAAATAAAGTGTGTGATTCTCTTTAACATTAAAGTGTATATGACAGAATTTTTTTATTTGCCTGATCAAATCTACGTGGCATGCTGATGCAAACATTGTGCTCTAAGGCTTCAGAGCGCCAGTTCTATTCCTTTTTACCACCAGAATAAAGTGTCTGGATGATGATCTTTGCTCCATTTTCGCACTTAGGAAACTTCTTATGTGAATAAACAACTTCTTTTCCTGTAAGAGAAAGACCCTGGAAACGAGGTTCGAGAATAATTCGTTTCTGATTGACATGGCTAAATAAAGGAGCTTTCTGTCAGCACGTTTACCGTTTAATGCATAAGTTAATTGCGGTTTGATATCAGAATGGAGTGAGTGAGCGAGTGAGGAAACTAGAGACTACCAAAAAACCTCATTACCATTCGGTACAAATGGTAGATGTGGAATTGGACTATTCAATTGAGCCTAGAGAATTTTTTCCTGCTTTCACCAATGCAGTGAGACCTCTCAATGATGGGAACAGTCTGACTGCAATATAGCACGCTTTCATGGAGAGGCATCCTCCTTACAGTGACGGGGTTTCCAGTACCTCTGAGAAAGTGCGAATAAGTTTTTATAAAAGAAAATGTTAAAACGTTAGTGCATTAAAATTTTATTTCGATTTGTACATATTGACACTCAAGCCAGAAATATGCGCTGCACGTTTAAGTTTCCCTGCATGCACTAGTTGGTTAACGTTGCCAGGATTCATAAGTTGAAAGGAACTGACTCTGGATATGGTTATTTGCATAGTTGCTAAAGACATAAAGACATAAACGGCTCACTCCTAAAATTATATTCGCTGTCATATTCAACACCTACTTCTTACTTTGAACATCATAGTTGGAGTGACGTTGCTCTGAAAATGTCTGAAGTATTTCGAATCATAGGCAAAATTAAAGATCTTAACTACAAATGACTGATTCAACAGTTGTTCGTTGTCCGTCGGAAATATCTCTAGATTGAAGTTTTAGCTTCTTAAAGGGGTTTCCGTTAAGGAGTTTCAGTACACGTGGATTCGACACTCACAAAGTAACAAACTTAAAGGGTTGGTCTTGTTTGATCACTGTATCGATGTTGTTACTGTGGACTAGTAGATTTATGCAAACAAAGAGAAAATTTTTCTTCAAAAAGAGAACTTCAAATCAAGTACAATTTAACTGAATTGCTCAATATATTGAAACATATATGTCTTAAAATAACAATCAAAATAATTAAACAAAACAAAATAATCAAATCTTGTAATTCTAATATTAAACGGTAAACGTGTTGACAGAATGGTCCTTGAAACCTAAAGGCTGGTTCTCATATGATCGCCCCGATCGTCTCTGTCGCTTCCGTCGTTTGCAAAGTCTGAGGTGATTGGAGCAAGCAAACTTTTTGAAGCGACAGAAGCGACAGAGACGATCGGGACGATCATATGAGAACCAGGCTTAATTAAGCACAGGTCAATCAAAAAAAAAAATCTCTTACCTCGTTCCCAGGGTCTCTCTCTTCTAGGGAACGAGGTTGATTGTTAACAAAACAAATTTCTTTAAGCGAAAGAAGATCAAAGGTTACACTTGATTCAGGTGGTAAAAAAAATTCAAGCTACGAAGACTCATTCACGCAAGAAAACATTCAAAGGCAAATGAAGTGAGATTGTGGTATTACTCACGGCAGCTACATGCAGTGTGCAATGTGACATGTTCTAGGAAACGTTTCAGCCCACTGTGAAACACGACATCCACGCAGCACGATTTGTTTCGCGTGACGTCATCTCGTATAATAATAATAATAATCATTTGTATAGCGCCCTTTCCATACGTTCAAGGGCGCTTGACAATGTTAAAAAGTAAGATATAAATTAAATAAATTACAATTTACTTTGAGTTTAAAAAAAATAAAAATAAAATATGATCAATATAAAAAGGCCTCTCTAAGTCTTGATAATTTTAAAAAGTAAAATATTAATTAAGTAATTTACAATTTATTTTGGATTAAAAAATAAAATAATGTTAATATAAAAAGGCCTCTCTAAAAAGCAATGTTTTAAGTTCTTTTTTAAAAACGTCAAGTGATTCAGTAAGTTTAAGTTTCTACTATTTTAACAATAAGCCTGGTTCGTATAACGGATGTCACGCTTTAACATAATGCAATTCTTGTTAAACAACAACAAAAGGAAACATAAATGCTACTGGGTCCGTCTAAAAGCCTTAGGCTTTCTTGTTAGCTTAACAAGTGGCTAAACGATTTAAAGCTATTTTCTGTAGCTTCTTGTTTCAATTGTTACACTTTATTTGGTGGTGAAAAAATAGAATTGGCACTAAAAAGCCTGAGAGCACGAACCATCAATGACGCCAGTTCCATGGCAAAATTAAACATTCAAAGGCAAATGAAGTTAGATTGTTGCATTATACATTGGACGCCTTTTTTGGAAAAAAGGTTGGCACTTCATCGAATTACCATGGGATTGCTCGAAAAGCCTTTGTTGAATACTAAACGGTATCATAAATTACTATTTCTATAGCATTTTTATATTTTTAACATTATTTTTTTTAACTTGTAACACGAAAACATCAGCTGTGCTGTAATTTTTCTATCGGGTATAAATAAGTGCTGCTACTACTATTATTACTACTACTACTACTGCTACTACTATTGCCACTACTATTTTAACAATAGAGTGTTTCTGTCAAGGAACTATCGGCTGATAGGTGCCCCGCGGAAATTCGTTGTTCCTAAAACAAATATTAGCCCGAGAAGCGAAGCTTCGAGGGCAAATATGCTAGTTTTAAGAACATCAAATTTCCAAGGGGCAACTATCAGACCGATAGTTCCAAGACAGAAACACTCTATTGTCTTTATTGTTCACCACTAAATTTTCTTCCGCGCGCACATACAAAAACAAGCATCGTGAATAATTTTTACTTTTGGGGATAAAAAACTCAATTGAAACCCGCAATTTAACAAACGAAACAAAACCAGACGAGAAACCCACTAAATGCAGTGAATTTGGTTGGGTTTTTTTGTCTGCAGGCAGCTTGTTTACAAAAAACAGTCACGGGCGGGCACTATCGATCCGGGCATTTTTCACGGGAGGGCATTATGGGCTGATAGTGCCCTCCGGCGGACGGGCACTATCGCGTCACGTGATCAATTTAAACCAATCAGAATCGGAGAAAATTTAGTGGCGAACTATAATTTAACAATAGAGTGTTTCTGTCGAGGAACTATCGGCTGATAGTTGCCCCGCGGAAATTTGTTGTTCTTAAAACAAATATTAGCCCGAGAAGCGTAGCTTCGAGGGCTAATATGCTAGTTTTAAGAACATCAAATTTCCAAGGGGCAACTATCAGACCGATAGTTCCAAGACAGAAACACTCTATTGTCTTTATTGTTCACCACTAAATTTTCTTCCGCGCGCACATACAAAAACAAGCATCGTGAATTATTTTTACTTTTGGGGATAAAAAACTCAATTGAAACCCGAAATTTAACAAACGAAACAAAACCAGACGAGAAACCCACTAAATGCAGTGAATTTGGTTGGGTTTTTTTGTCTGCAGGCACGCTTGTTGACAAAAAAAGGCACGGGTGCGCTCGGGAGGGCACTATTTTAACAATAGAGTGTTTCTGTCGAGGAACTATTTAACAATTAGACGGCAAGCTCGAGGTTTCTATCGGCTGATAGTTGGCGAGGGGCGAAGCCCCGAGTCAACTATCAAAAGCCGGTAGAAACCGAGAGCGAGCCGTCTAATTGTGTTAGCATAACCCACTGACCGATCTATTAAACTCAGAATATCGCTAGAATTGGTTTATTGAAGGTTTTGATTGATAAAATTAAGCGAAAACTAAGCGCGCGCTCCGAGGGCCTTCTACGGATCAATAGTAGGCACCTGTGTAGCCAATCAGATTGCGCGATTACCAATAGTAGGTCAGTGTGGTTATGCTAACGGCTGATAGTTGCCCCGCGGAAATTTGATGTTCTTAAAACAAATATTAGCCCGAGAAGCGAAGCTTCGAGGGCAAATATGCTAGTTTTAAGAACATCAAATTTCCCAGGGGCAACTATCAGACCGATAGTTCCGAGACAGAAACACTCTATTGTCTTTATTGTTCACCACTAAATTTTCTTCCGCGCGCACATACAAAAACAAGCATCGTGAATTATTTTAATTTTGAGGATAAAAAAACTCAATTGAAAGCCGAAATTTGACAAACGAAACAAAACCAGACGAGAAACCCACTAAATGCAGTGAATTTGGTTGGGTTTTTTTGTCTGCAGGCAGCTTGTTTACAAAAAACAGTCACGGGCGGGCACTATCGATCCGGGCATTTTTTAAGATTTTTTCGAAAATAAATGAACGAATACGTGATAAGTGAGATGAATATAAAATATTTAATTTTACCTTGCACGCGTCATAAAATTGTGCTTCTTGCTGCGCTGTCTGTATTTGCTGTAGGTTTCTGATTACTCACTTTCTTTCTTAGGGATCATTATCCTTGCAGATCACCGATAGTTTGGCTTCACTGTTCCACTATTTGTCCGTCAGTTGACATGAATGCATAAGCGTAGCATTTTTTAAATAAAATTTTACCAGTATTTTGTGCAGCGATTTGTATGGTCAGGATTGTCATGAAACTTCCTGATACAAAACTTGAGGGGTCTGAGACTTATTTGCTAAAGTTTAGAAGAAATCTGTCGTCGGGTTTTAAATTTATGGACATTTTTGGTAAAAACTAGATTTTGAAAATATGTTCAAATCTCAAAAGTTTTTTTTCCAACTGAAAATCGAATGCCATTTTCCGTAAATTGGAACATTTTTCATTCAGGACGCAAAAATTCGAAGAAATCGGTGAAATCTTTCCTGCCAAAAAGCGCGATTCAAAAATGCAACCATCACGTAAATAAATAGGTTCGGGCCACCTTATAATTTCACATGTGAAATTATAAATTAACGTTAAAATTTCGCGCCAAAATTAAGGAGTAATTTGTCACCTATGAAACATTTTGAAATTTTGAGTCGTCTTTTCGAACCACTGAACACATAGGGCACTCGACTCGTGTAAAAAAACGGAATCCAACAACCGCCCACAATAAATCTTAGATATATTTTCGCTTGAATTTCATCTTAGCCAGCTATATTTGAAACTTTTTGTCAACAGCAGAAAGGAATCTCTCAAAGGTTTTCTTCAAAGACTAAAAAACTTGCGAACTTGAGCAAAATGTATGCTTTCAACTTTTCACGCGCGGAGTTCGCAAGGGATGCAGTATACCAGTCAAAAACATAAGATGCAAAGCGTAATTTGTCACCTATGATATTAATATGAAATCAAATGTTATACTCGTGAAATTAGGAAATAATTTCACTTGCATTTTGTCAAAATTCTAATAATTTCCCGAGCCTAAAAAGGCTCGGGAAATTATTAGAATTTTGACAAAATACTTTTTAGGCTCGGGAAATTATTAGAATTTTGACAAAATGCAAGTGAAACTATTTCCTAATTTCACTCGTCACCATTTGATTACCCATACTTACTATTTAACTCCAGCCGAAAATTGTTTCTCTAAACCTTCATCGTCCTTCATCACTTTCTAAAATATCTAGAACTGTTTCAAAATCGTCTCCAAATATAAAGCGATTTTTCGCATCGTTGAGCTCTCGGAAGTCTAAACAGGATTGGCTGAGAAAACAAAAGAAGAAACAAGAGAACAATTTCCCTAGCCTTGAAAACAACAGACGTGCGTAAATGAAATTTACAGCTTCTGCTGAAGACGTGCGTGGCGGCAGGCCATCTTAAATGAGCTTGTGCATTATCATTCCTCTCAAAAAACTAACTATTGCCAACGCTTTCGTCATCAAATTCAATCAGCGAACTATATTCGGTTAAATTCGAAAGCTAATCGAACTTTCCACTTAATTTTGTCCCATTAACTTAAACCCCTTACACTACTTGCACGATTATTTCAGTGGAAATTTGTTCGAATGCCTGTATTTCTTCTAGTGAAATAGTGAGTGCTTCGATCTTCGAGATTTAGGAAATAAATAAAATGCCTGTAGATTTCGCAGAGGGACATAGAACAGACTGTCTGTGCTTTGGCCAGTAGGTAAACGCTGTGACAAGTCACAACGACACCTCACAAAGTCGAAAAATAAGATTCCTTTCCCTTTTTCGTTCCCCGCTGGAAGCTCCAAAATAAAACATGCATTCCTATAGATATAAGTCACTCAACTACAGTCTGTGTTTCTTCTTGGAAAACCTTGTGACTAATAAGCAGCAATATGTTCACTTACCTTTAACATGATTGATGATCCATTTAACAAACAAGAACTCTTTGCGCGATTTGGACAGGCAAAGTAAACAACATACTTGCTGAACTGTTTCAGGAATTTTGCAGAATTACGAGTAAACCACCAGGCTTCCCGCCAGAAAGCTCTCGGAAGGCTTAACAAGATTGGCTGAGAAAAGAAAACACAACAACAATACAATGACCCTGGCCTTCAAAACAATAGAAGTGCGTAAGAGCAGGGAGCCAATCGTGCGTAGCGACAGTTGCTCACTGTCGCTTTCTGAGAATTTAATCCAAGAGTATGATCAAATCCTAAAGCTTCCAATAATATGAAGGTCAAAAAGTTATTTCCATGACTTTGGACCTTTTGTTCACAGCTATTTCAATTAACGTTGTCCGTTCAAAGCTTTAAGACAAGACCGAAAGGTAGTGTGGGTAGAAGAGTAGAGAAGCTGCACGTGCTGAATACTAATAAATACATAGGCTGCGGTCACATCTAGGCTACAAACTATAGTTAAGATGGCGATAACTATAGTTAGCTATTTCGGTAACGTGACCGCTTCTATGTTTACCCTAACTATAGTTAGAAAATTTACGCCTCGCTGATCCAAGCAGGGTTCATAGGTTAGTCTTAAATTTACAAACGAACAACCAATCAGAATGTGACAATTCTTTTCGAACGTGCAAAACAAAACGTGAAGGGAAGGGAAAAAATAAAAACAACATGCCAAGAAATCAACCTTACTTCATCTTATTTTTTCATAGCCGAGAAGCCGTGCAAAAATAGAAAAAAATAGAGGAACAACTAGACACAGATCAACAACAAGGGCTGTCATAAGCTGATTTAATTCGAAATTATTCAAGAGCTAATCAGAACTAACTGTAGTTAACTGCATTGGTGTGACCGCAAAGACGACCACAAGCACTAACTATAGTTAGGTATGACGTCACGTAACTTGAGACTAACTACAGTTAAACTTTAGTTACATCGTAGATGTGACCGCAGCCATAGCGGACAAGACAAACGCAAAGTTGCACGTTTTCTTTGTCTTCCGACACGCGGAAATAAGGTACTTTTAGCCACACTGAATTTTAGAAGAATTTTCAAAACTTAAAACCAGGCGACGGTAAAAGTAAAGCTACAGAAAGGCCTCCTACCAAGAAAACCAATTCGTAAATCCTTCACGTGCAAAATTACAAACTTGTACATTCCTGCAGGACAATATGCAAAATTCAAGTTAATACAAAGGACAACGTTAATTGAAATAGCTGTAAAACAAAGGCTCTATGAAAAAAGTCTTGAACGTGTTATTACTACTAAGCTGAGAATTGGCCTGTCAGCTTGACGTTTTCAAGTTTAGATCTATAGTTCATGATCATATCACTTGTTTATCGCTTCAGTACACTTTCATGGTAATTTTTAAAGGAGAAGTTCACTCCAGAATGGCCAATTATTTTCTTTACGCCAATAAAAAGATTATACAAAAATACGTTATCCACCAAAATTTCAGCCTCCAACGTGCGCTATAACCCTACGAAATCTTTCTTTGAAGTAGCCCAAAACTTGACAACTGAACGCCGCCATCTTGGAGCTGGTAATGTATGCGTGACGTCAAAGAGCTCAGCCTGAAGTTTGGCAGGGAAATTAAAATACTCGAAACTCCTTATTTCTTTGTATTTTCTTTTGTTTGTCAAAATGCCTGTTTGTGCAGCACCATTTTGCTCAGACAGAGCTCCAAGAAATACAAAAAGAGGTGTTTATTTTCACCGTCTTCCGATATTTAAAAGAACAATTGCTCAAAAGCGGACAAAAAATATTTGTGTGTTCCGAAAACTATGTGGAAGACTGCTTCAAAGTAGATCAGAGATGCAGTCTCCTGCGTGGAAATACCCACAAAAGATAGAAAAAGCCAGACGCAATATAAACCATTTTTAAGAAATATCCTTCTGTAACTCCCTTCAAACGACATGCAAGCGAAAGGAGGCGAAAGAATAAGGAAAGAATGGAGGTTAGTCATTTTGCTTACCGTGTTTTCTCAAATCAAACACATCCGGCGTTTATTTCAAATTTGGCGGGGTCCGGTGTTTATTAACGAAGTGCAATTTTCTGTAATTTTTTCAGTCCCGAGAACCACGATTTTTCTCGTCGTCCCGGCCGACAAACTGCTCTTGGGTCTCCGAGGATGATTTCTACCAAAGTAACAGTTTTGCATACGGCACGTGCATATTGCAATCAAGATTTGTTACAAACCGAACTGCAGAACATAAACAACCAATGAGTCCATAAACGGCAATGCCGCCAACGTCCTCTGCAGTTATAAACGTTCACTGTTATAAACAACAGTGCGTCAGTCATGACAACACGAACGCGAACATTGCTGTTTTATTTTGTTTACAGCTTCCATCCTAGTTATTTTACGCTGGACTTTCCTTGAGCATTATAAAAAAATTACCAAAGAAGCAAACCGTACCAGTTTGTCGTAGCAGTGCTATTTAAGAGAATATATTTACTTGTTTGCTCGACCGCAAATAAACGCCGGGACCTCGATCAAACGTCCCCGGCGTTTATTTAAAAGTTAGCATTTTTGACCCGACCTTTAATAATACGAATCCGGAGTTTAATCGGTGACCCGCGTTTAAACGAGCAAATACGACGACGCCAAATAATTACAGCATGAACAAAAATTGACTTAAATTGGCAACAACACTTCTCAGAATACAAATAACAAAACGAGCTAAGTTGTTAAAAATTTTGGATGCAATGACTGGGTTGTACATATAAATAAATATAGAAGGAGAAAAAGGCAGATAAAAAGATACAAACAAGTATTAAGTTAAGTTAAAATTTTGCTTGATCTAAAATGAAATAATTCAAACATTTCTAGCTCAGTCAGTCAACTACAAAAATGACATAAAGTTCACTTTGGGAGCTGCGATCTTATATTTGATCAAGAAGAGTTTCTCTGGTTGATTAAAAGTCCTCCCTGAAATCAACTAAAAAGTGAAATAACATAAACGCATCATTGGTTGGTATTGCGTCTGGCTCTTTCTTTTTTGTGTGTGGGTATTTTCACGTAGGAGACTGTATCTGTGATCTTCTTCAAAGCAGTCTCCCGTATAGCTTTCGGAACACACAAATATTTGTGTCCGCTTCGGCAGTAATTTTTCGTCCCTACCCATACTTATTGAGTAATTTTTCTTTTAGATATTGAAAGACAGCGAAAAGATTTTTGTATCTCATTTGTATTTTGACAAACAAACGCCACTAAAAAGAAACAAGCAGTTTCGACTATTAAAAATTTCCCGCTAAACTTCAGGCTGAGCTCTTTGACGTCACGCATACATTACCAGGCTCCAAAATGGCGGCGTTCAGTTGTCGAGTTTTGGGCTACTTCAAAGAAATATTTCGTAGGGTTATAGCGCACGTTGGAGGCTGAAACTTTGGTGAATAACATATCTTTGTATAAACTTTTCATTGGCGTAAAGAAAATAAATGGCCATTCTGGAGTGAACTTCTCCTTTAACAAAATTGGACCATCATTTAATAGTAGTTTCCATACATCTTTAGGCTCACAGGACATGAACCTAGTAATAGTGTTCCTTTACCTGTACAATATCTTCTTCTAAATAAATTTAACATTCTCAAGTACAAATCGTCTGAAAGGCTGTTCGTTTTAAAAATTCCACGTGGTACGTGACAACATAGAGGTCCCCGCACACATGGGGTCAAGACGCAGGGACATGCCGCAGCGACATGAAGCAGTGACAAAATTACCGTATTTATTCGATTTACCGCCCTGGGCGCTTATTAAATTTTTGGACCTTGAGGGTGGGCGCTTATTCGAGGTGGGCGCTTATTCGAGGCTGGGCGCTTATTAAATTTTCACCATCTTAAGCAAGTAGCACGTTTATTTTGCAAGAAAACAACAATTATAATAACTAAATGTGAAGGTGTACGAAAGCTGAAATTAAATATTCATTAAAAGTTTCAGTAAAAAAGCTAAAAAAACTCGGTTTTCGGGATAGTCATTTAATAGTAGTTAGTCAATTTTAATCTCAACTTCAACAATAATCAAAATTCCTCTTGTGCCCTCAATTTAGAGGGGTGGGGGTGGGCGGTTATTCGAGGCTGGGCGCTTATTAACTTTTTCTACCTTCAGAGTGGGCGCTTATTCGAGGTGGGCGCTTATTCGAGGTTGGGCGCTTAATCGAATAAATACGGTATGTGTTGTTCACAGGACATGTAGCAGGGACGTGTAGCGGGGACATGTAGCAGCGACAAAATCACAATGTGTACACACGCAAGAAAATGTAGCGAGGACGTGTGTGCTGATAATTTTTGGCGCGTGCAACACGAATTCTTGCAACATTTTGTCCCTGCAACATGTTGCACGCAGTCCAACGAGTTGAAATCCGTGCAACATGTCATAGGGACAAAACTGCCGTAAAATCGTCCCTGCTACATGTTGCTGCAACATGTCCCTGCGACATGTCCCCACGTGTGCGGAGACCTTAAACGCGGATTGATCTGTCGCACGTAATTTCGATGTTGATGATGTTGGTCACGTCTGACTTGTTTAGTTTCAGATCGTGTTTAAAACAATTCAAGATATTTTAATGTGCCATTCCTTTTGAGAAACATAACAAATAATTATTCATCTATGAATTCAATTGAAATCCTCACTGATGTTTGTGCTGAAGTTTTAGGCAAGCACTTACAGCAGTCGCGAGTCAGAAGATATTAATATAAAAGTAGCTACAGTTTGAGCATTGGAGTAGATATTTGCATTCTGTGAAGTATTTAAACTGCATATATTAAAGTTTCTATAAAATTTCAACGATGACGTTTTGTGCTTCTCCGATTTGCATATATCAGTTTCCCGTCCGGTAGCTGCCGGTTTAGCTGCCTCCTGATAAATACGGGCTATTTTGCATGTACTCAATTTCATTCTTTGGTCGGCCATAAAAGTGTATATGACATATTATTTATTTAACTGTTCGAATCTACGTGGGATGCTGATGCGAACATCGAAAAAAGAAATTCGAAATCTTCTTATTTCACCGCGTTTTCGACCTAAAAAACGTATAATTTTCACTTCCGGTTGGGTCCAAAACCGCGCACAGTGGGAAGCTGAATCTATTCTGCTTTTGACGTCATGGCCGGACTAGACCCAGCTCCCCACTGTGCGCCTTGACGTCAAACAAGTGATACACTCAAGAACCAAACAAATTGAACGGGGAATTTCAAAGGAAGATTGCAGCTGGGTTGCCAGAAAACCGAAAAAAAAGCTTAAAGGCTTGAAAGTTTAAAAATTGATCTGAAGGCTAGAGGGATACTAGTGTAATAATAGTTTTTTCGAAGGGCTGATGGAAACAGCGTGTGCAAAATAAAACTACCATATATCATATCAGTGTCAAACAAAACTACAAGAAGTGGTAAAACTGATCGAGCTTAAACGTGGTTTCTCGGCATGTCATTGTGAGTGAATTCCAGTTCTGTAAGACGTTTTTTTTTTTCAGCAAAAAAAAAGCCCTGGGAAAATCGTCAAACTATCGACACCAAACTTACCACCTGTAAGATGAAAAGCTGGTTTTTAACTTTAACATATTAGGCTCAAAACGAGTTTAGAAGTTGCGCATATGTTGTTGTGATTTTAGCAAGTTTGCCGATCATAAAAATCTATACCGTCGCAGCTTTAAAATTTCCTGTTCGGTTTGTATGGTTCTTGAGTGTATCACTGAGCGCATTCTTATTTGATTCATGGCACACTGTGGGGAGCTGGGTCTAGACCGGTCATGACGTCAAAAGCAGAATAGACCCAGCTCCCCAATGTGCGCGGTTTTGGGCCCAACCGGAAGTGAAATTTCACGATTTTAGGGTTTGAAAACGTGGTGAAAAAAAAAGAAATTTCAATTTATTTCTTCGGTGTTTGCATCAGCATCCTACGTACGTAGATTCGATCAGGCAAATAGAAAAAACATTGTCATATACACTTTAAATTTTTGAACTTAATCAAAACTTAATATACAATTCAAAGGAGGTCCCATGGGAGTTAACATGGGAGTTTTATTTCCGGTTCCAACCTCCACTACACTGCTATAACTCTTTTTGTTGGAAATAAAACTTGTGACGTCATAATTGGTGTTTTTGACGACGACCGCAGACCGATTCAGCAGTGTTTTATTTAATTTAAAACACGAGGCGCAGCCGAGTGTTTTAGACTTGATAAAACACGAACTGCGACTTTATAAAAGGCTTCAAACTCTTCTGATGTAGATCGACTCATTCTCGCACTGTTTTTTAAGATCTGCAGTTATTTTGGCCCAGGAAATTGGACGTTAAGTTTAGCCCTGCATTTATAGGTGGTTTTCACTGTCACTCCACTGTCACGCCGCGAAAAAATAAATCCAAAACTATTGAGTCAAAAATATCAAGAATATTACAGGTTGTAGAAAACTACTATATAAACTACTTGTCCAAGTCTCAAGTCTGTGCGTTATTCCGTACTCGAGTTATCCGTCAAAATGTTTCACGCAAATTTAGAGAGCACAGTATGGAATCGCCATGTTGGAGCCCAACTGCTTGGGCTCCAACATGGGGGCCTGAAATCAATGAAAACATCTGGCAATATAAATTCTGCTACAAAAAGCGGTTAAATCACCCTCATGAACAAACAAACATTTACATAAACACTTCTTGCAAAACCTCAACTGTCTACATTGTTAAAAATCGCAGGATGAGACTTTGATCTATTATTGCATGAAAATGCCAAATTCAAAATGCTCTATCTTAAAGACGGCGAATGCTATCGAGCTGAAAACCATCAAAAGGATCTATATTAAGGGCGTCTAATAGTCAGTGAAGGATAAAAATCCAAGAATTTTGAGATTCTGGGTTTTAGAATTTTGATGACGTCACGTGAAAACCAAGAATTAGATATAAAGACACTCGTTGAACATTAATTTCTTTTTATTTTCTTTATGAATTATTAATTGGCTTTGGAGTGAAATTCAGCTCTTATCCGTCCCTCTACAGATGAGAACGCTTCTGGTCTTCTAGTAACAACTTCTTAATAACTTCTTGATCTTACATCGTTTTTACAGTATTGAATGGTATCAACTGATAACTGAAAAATTACTGAACTGAGATCTTGCTCGCGCTCTTTTCATTGAGACTACAACCATCAAACTGTCATAATTGAGAAATTTATGCTTACGTAGGGTCGACTTGCGCAGTAGAAGTACTCCTGTGCACAAGAAACGTTTGCAATTTTCTTTTCAATTTTCACTGTCATCCAAATAGTATCTGGTCTAAACAAAACAACGTGAGCAATATCAACAGATCATTTTTACACAAAAATAAAATCAAATTTAAGTAATTAGAATGTACAGAACTGAGTTAGACTTAAAGCTGTTATGCAATCTGTTCAAGCGAGAACTCTACAAAAAAAAAGAAAAATACCGTAAAATTCCGGTTATAAGCCCCCCCCCCCCCCCCCCCGCTTAAAAGCCCCTTCGGTTTTAGGCCCATCTGCTTGGAAGCAAAAAAATACATCCGATTATAAGCCCCCTCTACCGGATGGCAGTACTGAATAGGGCTAAATGTTGCTTTATTATGCGTTTTTAACTTAAAAACGTATTTCGATCAACACTCTCGTGGCTCTTTTCGAAACGTTGTTTTCATTTCGCTTATAAGCCCTCCCGAATATAAGCCCCTCCGTTTAAAAGCCCACCCAAAACCCCTTACGAAGTTGTATAAGCCCAGGGCTTATAACCGGAATTCTACGATATGCTGTTCACTGATATCCACTAATATAGCTAAAAAACATATCGCCAAATAAAAGTAGCTAAAAGTAATTTTACCAATTTTAAAATAGAAAGTAATTAGTCCAAGGAATTGAGCAGAGCCGACCAGTTTTTGGTCAAGAATGTCAAAACCATAAGGTCCGCACAAGTGGTCCTCACATTAAATTGAAGGACGAATTAGAGATAATGTTTATACCTGCAAAGGGGCCTTTTATTTGAAGTGGCCTTTTATTTTTTTTAAATAAGCGGTCAGCTGGTAAAATTTCTTGCACTGAAACATTATGGGATCTGGGACAGCCGAGAAAATTCGTAAATTCTCGGGACGACCTCCGGTCGTTCTCCGAGATTAATATAGTAGCTATTCTCAGAGTTCCGAGCGGTTTTCGAAGATTTTTCGGTTCCAGGCCTTGCACCTGCTGACTGAATATTTAATTTCATTTTTTTTTTTCGCTTCCAGACCTACCAGCACTCACCGCGCGCTTAAACTTTAAAATAAAAGCTACAAAGCAAAGTCGCCTTAGCAGATAACGTCTTTTACGCGCCCTTCAATTTGATGCGAGGGCCCCCTGTGGGTCTGCCGAAACATGGCTTCATCAATTAAGTTAGTTGCCTAGAAACAGATTGGCTAGGGAAAAAATATTGCAAAACATCCGTTTTGTAGGGTAAAGTCGAATTAGTAAATATTCAGTTCCAGTTAGTACTAAACTTCAGCCAAATACAAGAGCGAACAATGCAAAAGAGAGCAGTTAATCGTAATGCTTAACTCGGGATAGTTATTTTCACAGTGAAAAACATAAATTAGTACTTGAAAAATGAATTTATCCCATGCCTTTAAGAATACAGCAAGTCAGTAACCTAGAAAGCCGTTGCATATTCTGCTCTATCCCGCGGGTCGTATTCCGCGAAAGTTTTCCGGCGTTCACCACGGCCGCCAATTTTTTCCGCCAAAAGCCTTGCAGGCAGCGCGCGCCACTTTTTTCGCGAGAGAATCAAATCTTCGGTGGTACCTGAATCTACAGACGGGAAACTTAATGGAGACGTCGAGAAATTTGCCGAACAGCGACTGAAAACCCATGAATGGCAGAGTAAACAGCTTTGGATTGCAGATCTTTGTCGCGTTAATGCATAATTTAAAAAAACTATTGAAAATAATGACGTGCCGTATTCTGTTAGCTATCCGAGGGGTGTTGGGATCTAAACCGGATAAGGTAACATTAAAAGCTTTACAACCTACGCAATTTGTTATCCGTCTGCGCTTCGCGGAGTAAAAATAACGCGCGAACTGGCGGGACGACTACCAATATCTCACGATATTTGTGCTCCATAAGACCGGTTTAACAGGTTACGTATTCCTCTTCAGTGCGCGAATGTTTAAAAAACGTCGAAGAGTCAGCATTTCGGGAAAAGAAGACGTTGTATAATGGATCTCTTATAAGACATTTTAGTGTGTAGTATCGCTGTACATTTTTACTCGTCATTTACAATCGTGGGATATTTCACGGTATGCAACTCGAATACATTTCATAACTGATACTAACACTGGGGTGAGGGGAAGCAAGGAGGTCTGGGACTGAATAACGACGTTGTCACAACGAACGCGATCATTTCATATCTAGTCAGCGGCTTTTTGACGGTGCGGCAGCAGGCCATCTTTTCCCGAGAAGTGGAAGCTAGAGCAACCGCGACAACGATGTCGCGAGTTCAGTGTTTGTAAAGAGGTCAGAACTATCTCCGCTAAAATGTAAAAGCATGATTTAAATCCGAAAAATTCGTCATTGTCGTAGAATTTTTCGATTTCGTGTTACTTCTTAGTCTTCTTATAGCTGAAATGCAACCACAATGTACCACAATTTTCAACGCATGTGGGGTACCACAATTTTCAACGCAATTTTCACAATTTTCAACGCATGACGAAAGACAAACAACGTCCACGTCAACAAAGAACCACGAAACTATAAGGCAGGAAAACAAAAGCTCCAACCCTCACTGGGAAATTTTGATCGGCACGTTTTCATTACCGTTTCGGTCGTGGTTTGTTTTCACATCAACGCATGTTGACAACAAGAACCTTTCAGAAGACATTTTCCCGCTTTAAAGACAGAACTGAAAAAACTTTTTCAGCTGCTATAAAAAAAAGATCCAAACTCTCGCACTGGCCGGCATGCTGTTATTTTTGTTGTTGAAATTGTTTTGACAAGTTCAGAATGAGAGGATTGCTAATGCACTACGCTCACTACGGTAACCCCCCCCCCCCCCCCCCAATGATTTCTTTGCAAGTTGTGAAAACATCGTTCAGATTTCATTTAAGAGAGTGCATGGGAAGTTGCTTCCACCTCTCCCCTGATACAAACAACTTCAAATAACATTAATAAAAATACATCGCGACAAGTTAAGAATCATTACGGAAAGTTTAGTTCCAATACGTAGTAACATCAAATTTTTGTGGGTTAATAATTTACAAGTAGCTCATGGATCTTGTAATTGTAAACACTTATGCATCAATCATCAGTAAACAAATTATTCCGAAGATTTGTTGGAAGGATCCGTTTACTTTTGTGCAAAATCAATGACTAGCAAACTTTCCTTTCACGTGTTTCATTCATTAAGCTTCAGTTCTCGTGTTAGGTCAGAGAGTTTCCACCTGAAGAAAAAAAATAAACGCAATTTTAAAGTTAATTGTTCGTGTACAAAGTAAATTGTGATCTTTTAGAGAAACGTGTTTACTACTAAGTCATTGTCATTTATCTCATATTCACAGCCAGTAGTACGCGCATTTCCTTTGGTTTTGTCTATATCCAGTGAAATTCGTGAATAAATACTACGATTCTTCTATAGTCCAATTTTAGCTGGCTCAAGAGCGGTAGCTAGCGATACAGTAAATGTCATCCTGAAACAATGGTCTCAAACGAATCACTGGTGACAAGTTATCACCATTTTTGACATGAAAGGTTGCCATAACAAAAGAAATAAACTTTCGAAAAAAAACAATAGACCATTTTCGAGTTACCCGTTGCCTCTGTTTCAAAACGAGTCTACGTGCGAAACTATTCTAATGAAAATGAGTTTCACCTACAGGTCCATTTTCATGCAAGTTAAACTCATTTTCATTTGAATGGTTTGAATGGCAAAGGTTAACTCCAAAAAAAAAAAACAATTTGTTAGCTTTAACCCTACAAACTTAGGGCCTGTTTATATGGAAGAGAGTTGTCCCTAGTTGGAGGGTTACCCTCTTCCCCGAGCCATCTTTTAACGAGCGTTTATATGAAAAAGTTGTCCCTGTTGACCGAGCCAAAACTTGGCCCTCTCGGTTCAAAAGACTGGCGAGAGTTGTTTTGAAACATCTATTATGGCTGCTTTTTTCTAAAATCAGGAACGCTAAATCGTCGATTAAGACCTTTTGTTGGACTAATTTACCACCGACTTCAATTTCAATCAATCTGAAATTTTGTTTTAGCTGATTTTAGCGTTTGCGCATGCTCCGTTTGTGTCAACTTGTCCTGGTAGGCGAGGCAAACTGTTTATATGGCAAAAAGTTGGCTCGCTCCCCAGGGTCACCCTACCTTCAAAGCGAGTGACCCTCCACCCAGGGTCACCCTGCCCCCCGAGCCAACTTTGCAATTTCTCATATAAACAGTTCGCAGCTATTTATAAAGAAACGTATGAAAAGCTCTCTCGCCTGGGGTGGCTCGGTATGGAGGGTAACCCTCCTACCAGGGACAACTCTCCTCCATATAAACAGGCCCTTAAAAACGAGTTCAATAGCCCCCATTTTTACTATTATTTTCTAAAGGCCGAAAAAAAGACCGGTACTGAATAGGTTTAATTAGGAAGTCACGCTTAGAGGTGACCTCGCGAACTTTAACTACTTAAAGAATTGTTTCGTTAAGAAGCTATCTCCTTCCACATAATAAGAGCGATTTCACAAACCTCGATTCTTACATGCTAATGAGAATCGTTAAATGCTAATGAGGATAAACAAAAAAGAGAGAGCGCACACACCACAGTTGTGCACGGGTGGCTTGCTGATCTACTAATAATTTTCTGGTATTTTTGTACTATCTATTGCATTTAAATATTGAAAGCATATTCAAATTTAAACTGCTAGATTAATGGGCTGTCAAAGGATCAGATTGCACACTCGCACTGTTCAATAAAAAAAGTTGTCGAATGGCAAATTCGCAACTTTGCGAGACGGCAAAACTGATATCTTTTCGGCAAGCCCGAGACCTTTTTAGCCTTATAAAAAGAAATGGAAACTCCGAGAATGCATCCCAGAAATATTTGAGACGACGGGACCGCTGAAATATGGCTTGTAAATTATGCGAGACACGCTTTTTTGAGGGACCGTTCACCACCGCTTAAAAATAAATCAACAAAGTTCAAGTTCTTTTTGCTGCCGGCATGTGAGACAGTAGGTAGTACGCATGCTGGTATGAAAACAAATCAGAAATCTCTTTTGTTCTTCCTCATTAGCATTTATAACGATTCTCATTAGCATGTACGAATCGAGGTTTGTGAAATCGCTCTAATAGCCTGAGTATCAGGCCTTCCTGAAAAGCCTGAAACTCAGGCTACTTGACTTTAAAAACAAATGGGGGAGTTCTTACCATGTGAAGAAATTTTGGATTTAAATAACTTGGCGGGATAATTACATTGGCGTGGGACTTTTCATTTTCAAATGTTTTTTTTACCACATCTGCACATAAAACTTTCATATTAATGGTTCAACATAACGATATAATTAAACGCAAAACAAGTTCAGCAGTCGTAACCCACCTTTCTAAACTACGCGTAACATTGTTCCCTTTAAACTTTTCGTACTTTGTAATTGCTAATAAATTTAAATAAATTTTCATTTACCCTGGCCACGGGAGGCACCAAATTTCCTTCGCGACTAGCAATAAACCCGCGAATTCGCCGCACATAAACGTACCCCACAAAAAAAAAACTCTCGAACCAAGGGTAACGTTAATTAGACTATAACTTTAAGTGCCCCGGATATAGATTATTTAGAAATAATTTCGTTTAATTCAGTATACTCACTGGTTGGCCAGTAGAGAGCTATGAACTGTACTCGGTAAGGAGCAACACTAAACAATAGCTATCAGCAGTGTCTGAGTGTTCTTTACCAAACAGTTTCATTCTGATGTCAAGTGCATGCATAGCTGACTCAAGAGCGGACGTGTAATCGCCCAGTGATTGTTGTGTAACCCCTATTTCATGGTAGCTGTCAGCGGTCTCTGAATGATCTTCACCAAACAATTTCCGTCTGATATCAAGCGCATGCTTGAATGACTCAAGAGCGGACGTGTAATCGCCCAGTGAATGTTGTGTAACCCCTACTTCATGGTAGCTGTCAGCGGTCTTTGGATGCTCTTCACCAAACATTTTCCGTCTGATCTCAAGCGCACGCTTGGCTGACTCGAGAGCGGAGATGTAGTCGCCCAGTGAATGTTGCGTAACCCCTACTGAATGGTAGCTGTCAGCGGTATCTGAATTTTTTTCACCAAGCAGTTTCCGTCTGATATCAAGTGCAAGCTTCTTGGACTCGAGAGCGGAGATGTAGTCGCCCAGTGAATGTTGTGTATTCCCTACTGAATGGTAGCTGTCAGCGGTATCTGAATTTTTTTCACCAAGCAGTTTCCGTCTGATATCAAGTGCAAGCTTCTTGGACTCGAGAGCGGAGATGTAGTCGCCCAGTGAATGTTGTGTAACCCCTACTGAATGGTAGCTGTCAGCGGTCTCTGGATTCTCTTCACCAAACAATGTCCGTCTGATATCAAGTGCAAGCTTCTTAGACTCGAGAGCGAAGGTGTAGTCGCACAGTGAATGTTGTGTAACCCCTACTGAATGGTAGCTGTCAGCGGACTGTGAATGTTGTTCGCCAAACATTTTCCGTCTGATATCAAGCGCACGCTTGTCTGACTCGAGAGCGGAGTTGTAGTCACCCAGTGAATGTTGTGTAACCCCTACTTGATGGTAGCTGTCAGCGGTCTGTGGATGATCTTCACCAAACAATTTCCATCTGATATTAAGTGCAAGCTTCTTAGACTCGAGAGCAGAGGTGTAGTCACCCAGTGAATGTTGTGTAACCCCTACTGAATGGTAGCTGCCAGCGGTCTTTGGATGCTCTTCACCAAACATTTTCCGTCTGATATCAAGCGCACACTTGGCTGACTCGAGAGCGGAGGTGTAGTCGCCCAGTGAATGTTGCGTGATCCCTACTGTATGGTAGCTGTCAGCGGTCTGTGAATGCTCTTCACCAAACAATTTCTGTCTGATATCAAGCGCACGCTTCTTTGACTCGAGAGCTTCTGAGTAGTTGCCTCTGTTGTGTTGTATGACGCCAAGGTCGAAACAGTTCTGCGCTAGTGCCTCCTCGTGTTGCTTTGGTATTCCGGCGATGTTTTCTTTTCTTTTCATGCTTTGCTGCAGTGCTTTTTGATGAAAGCTGATTCTTTCTTCTGTAAGCGTTATGGCGTCCACCTCGTATATGCTAAATGAATTTAGCACATGAACGGCATTGCGATAAAAATTGAACCAGCCAGGTTTACTTGTTTGGAGTGCTGAGTCAGAGTCTTTTAGTATGCTGAGCACTAAGTTGCCAAAACACTGATTGGTGGCACTGGTAGAGAAGTTCATTACTGCTTTGCTGACAAGACAGATAACTTCAATTTCAAGTGGCTGGTTTATCAAAGGATTGGCTTTCCAATTTTCCGGTGTGCTCTGTTCACCACCTTTCTTTCTTGTCGCCTCTGTCGTAGGGACCACTAGTAAACACGTGTCATTCGCATCTCTGCATTCCTTTGCAGCTTTCATATAGAACTTGGATGAACTCACTGTGTCATTTTTGCTTTGATAATAAGTAGCGAAAATTTGAAAAATAATAAGCCTTAAAATTTTGTGTTCGGAAGTGGTGTTCATAGAAGAGAGGGCTTCTTGTAAAATTTTCATTCCATCCTCCGTCTTTCCGATAACAAGCTGATAGATGCCAAAGTAGCACAAGTTTTTTCCTTTTTCTCCATCACAGTCGGAAGAAGTAGACACTTGAAGCTCTTTCGATTCAGAAAGCAGCTTCTTCGTTTTTCCACTTACGCCCCAGGTCACCTCAGGAAACGCTCTGGAATTGAGAAGTCGCCTGTAGAAAACATTTTTCCCAGACTGATTAGCTACTTTTAAGGCAGAGTCGAGAATCTGGTCAATCTTGGCTCCTTCACTCCAGTAAAGTGAGTCAAGAAAAAGTTCTGCTTTCGTCAAAATATCGAAAGTTCTGTCTGCTGTCATTGAATCTAAACAGCCGTCAATTAGACTTTGAACAATTTCTTTTTCGTGTTCATAGAACTTAATGAATGCCGACATGGAATGCCCAGTCAGGAAATTCTCATTCAGTTTCTCGAATTGTTCAATATAAAATGCATAATAGCGAGACGTTGAAACAAGAACCATTTCTTTCATTTCAGTTTCTCCCTTTTCTTTTGCAAACGACTGAATTAGTTTATGCATAGAGAATTTATCAGAAATTGAACAACAGTCAATAAGAGATTTCCTCTGAAGTCTTCGCAATACTTTCTCTGCTTCGGTTGTTCTCGTTATCCCCAAAACGGCTGCGGCAACCTTGAAATCAAACTGCGCGGGAAGAATACACAGGGCAACCAAGGAGTTTTGTTCTTTAGTAGAGAGTCTTTGGAAAGATGAGTCAAATAAGGTTTTCAATCTCAGATTGCTCGGATAATCTGGGTCGTCTAACATTTCCACAACGTTTTCTGAACACTCCATGAACTCATTGAGATATTGACTGCATCGAGCGAAATCGTCCGAAATGGAGGAACACAATAACTTTATGGCTAAAGGCACCTGCCCGCAGATTTGCGAAACTTTTGTTAAGTCAGAAGTGCTCGCTTCCGGAAGCAGTTCTCGAGCCAAGGCCTGAGATGACAGACTATCTAACTGTCTAATTCTGACAGCCATGTGTCCCTGCAAATGTAGATTCAAGAAGGACAAAGACTCCCTTGTGGTTAGAAGGAAGTTGACCTTGTCATTGCGATTGAGAAGATCGCCAATCAAATTGACAACCTCTTCCTTTACGTTTGGCACGCCACATTCAAACAGGTCATCGGCATTGTCGAGGATTATAACACAGCGATCTGATAGTCTGTCAAAAATTAAACCAAGCTCATCATCAGTTGATAAACGCTGTAACTTTTCAGTTTCAATTGTCTCAGAATTTCGGAAGAGGCTAAGAAATTTTGATGTTAATTCGCTTCTCGACTTCAGCCCACGTGATGAGAGGAAGTAGACGGGTAGGTCATGTGCTTTAAGATGATGCCCCACTGCGATTGCAATGGACGTTTTTCCGAACCCTGGCGATCCCCAGACTGAGACGAGTCGGGTTGATTCGGAAGTCATGAGACCAACAATTTCGTCACAATCGGTCTCGCGGCCAGTGAAGTGGGGGACCTTTGGAGGAAGATTTGATCTTGGTCGAAATGTTTTAGATCCTAGCAAAAACAAAACAATAAACGTTCTTCAGGTTAATTAGCCATTTTTCTTTTTGACAAATATATAGTAGATCTTTTTCAGTATGGTTCACATGATGAAACATTTGTTCTAAGAGTAGTCTATTTCCTGGAAAAGTCCTAATAAGAGTTCTCAGATTTTACCTGATTGTTCAGTCGTCTTCAATTCCTCAATCTTCTGGTTGATCTCGGCAATTTTTTCATTCATCATGATTTCTTGGTTGGCAGCAGTTGACTTAATATCTGACCTCACACCCATCAGTTCATCCTTCACACCAGTTAGTTCATCTTTCACATCTTCCTTGAGGAATTTGTTTACTGCCTGAAGCTCCTTTTTGATGTCATCTTCTAATTGAGAAACTCTTTGTGTAGGAAAGTCAGACTCAGTCAAACTTCCAACGGCATCAATAGGGTCAGTCCAGCCTCGTCCCCAGTCGTCCCCGGCGAATTTGGATGTGACGTCACCCGCCAAGCTTGTCGGGAAAGTTCGCCTAGGACGCCTGGCAATAAACGGCAAATCCAATATGGCGGAGCCTGTCCAACGATTGAACTTCAGTCAACTTCTTGAAGAACTTAAAAACGCGTCAGAATTAGGCTGGGATTCCTTCATCCATGTCTGCCAGCAAACTCGTGAAGTTATTGGAGATTTTTTATTTAAGGTAGAAAAATTAAATGTCGATTTTTATGCGCAGCAAATTGTACCATCTAAAGAGCTTAAAGAATATGTTCCACTAACTGTAACTGGCGATGGGAGCTGTCTCTATCGATCGATTTCTCTGTTGGTGTCTTGGTGAACGGAGATAGAATAGTGGTCGTTCGTGGAAAGTTGTATGATGAGTATTTTTGCTTCTCGCTAACACAACAACAACAGCGGTGAAAAGATAAAAGGCTCAAAGCTGATATCCATCAGTACTTTCGACTGTGCTTTCGTGTGTGCTTTGTTTGTACCTTTGCCTTAATTTCGCTTTTTTCGAATATTTTTCGCAGTTTTATCCAAGGTAAGTGAAGCTGTAACTATTTATTCGAAGTATCAGTAGCGAAATATGACTAAAGCTACTTATCAGAAAATTAGAAAGCTGTGTAGTGGTTTGTTTTCTGGGAAACAAACACTGCAATTCGCCTACTGTTGGTGACGATACCGAGTTGTAATGTGTCAACTCAGCTGCTTAACAGATTCAACTTCTCTCTTGTGAACTTCAGACTTGTGAGACTATAACATACCAAATTCCCTTCGGCCACTAAGCATTGACAAGATTATGATTGTAAGGAAACAAAACACTGTTCCGAATGGACTGGTATCAAAATGTTTAGAATGGCTTCATTTCAGTTTAAAAGTCGTTTGTTACTGTTAGTTAATGTTATATTTATATTGTTGCTATTGTTACTATACAAACATTATCCAGAGTATCTTCTAGATATACAATGTACTCTATTTGGATTCATTAAAGACCTTTAGCCACTTAGCTTGGCACAAATTATCAATCAAAAGGCTTTATTCTTCTCTTATGCTTTAGAAAGATGGGTTGGTACAAGCAGATCAGGTTTCATCAGCTGGCAATGTCATACATTTTCTATGGGCAGACCTCAAATATCAAGAGAATATGAAAACATAATATAACACTTTCCACTGCCTCCAGCTTTCCCTGCCTCCTTCCCAAATCACCCCACCCTACCAAATGCACTCCCCCAAATTCCAATAACTACTAGTTTTAGTATACCCTATATTGCAAGAGTTGAATACATGTAAATACTTTTGTATACTGTACTGTGTTTATGTGTGTGTGTGTGTGTCAGTCAAGCTCAGTTTAATATCTCTGCAAGTAGGAGTTAAAAAGGTGGTAGTTTAAGGAATGGGAAAAATAGCCAGTGTACCCATGTGAGGAAAAATACAAATATTTTTGGGCTATCAAAAATGCAGAATGGGGCTCACAAATTAAAAGGAAACTGGTCCAAAAGCCCCAGTAACCAGCTTTTCTGGAGCGGTTCAAACAATATTTAAACATTATATATTTTGATATTTTAATTTATTTGCAAATAAACATATAAACACAGTATATATATATTGTGTTTATGTGTTTCTTTGCAAGTAAATGTCAGAGAGAATAGCAGAAGAATCATACTTTGTTAAACGAGCTATGTCTACAATGATGCAGTATGTACCTTGTCTAAAGGGGAAAGCAGTGCACTTCTGTTTCTTTTTGAACATCTCAGCAGGTAAATTTGTCAAAACTACACGAAAATTGGCAGCAAAATATATAAACTTCAGCTGAAATGCTAACTCTGCAACTGAGGGAAAATGAAATAAATTTCCACACCTTTTGGGCTGACAAGGACTGTTGGCTATTTAGTGGTGCTACACAATGGAAATGTTATCAATTCACACTTGGAATCGGTGGTGGACAAAACACTGACCCCCAGTCCATGGACTACCCCCATGGACTACCCAAATGGACTACCTAAAATGGACTACCCCTTAAAAATGGACTACCCCTTAAAAATGGACTACCCCTTAAAGTACTATTCCGAGTGTGTACTACTTACTGAGCTGTTGTTATACGCACATAATTTGCACTTACTTCGGTTACTTTCGACAACTCTAGCCGCCATTTTGAATGAATTACACTATACATCTGCTGACCTCAAAAAGCGAAGACTCATGCCCAGACTCGGCACTATTTTTTCCTCAGGATCTGTCTGCCTACCGGTTCTGTTCTCCTCGCTGCGCTGCCAAAGTTATTCATTCAAAAATTTTCTCTGGCCACCAAATGTTTAAGATTCGTCTCAAGCAACTATCTGATACTCTTAAAAAAGTTTGGATCTTCTGTAGTGCAGTGCAGTGCCTGTTTTGTCTGTCTCTATGAGTCCAAAGATTGATTGCTTGATTTGAGTCTACACTTTCGTGATCAGCGGATGTTCATTTAGTATAATATATTCAAAATGGCGGCTAGAGGGATACGTACAGCTTGAAAATAAACAAGGTAAGACGTAAGTGCAAATTATGTGTGTATAACAACAGCTCAGTAAGTGGTACACACTCGGAATAGTACTTTAAGGGTAGTCCATTTTTTAGGGGTAGTCCATTTTAGGTAGTCCATTTGGGTAGTCCATGGGGGTAGTCCATGGACTGGGGGTCAGTGTTTTGTCCACCACCCTTGGAATCTGCAATAAGTCATGACCAGCTGTAATTTTTATTTAATAAGCTCATTGAATTGACGAAAATGATTGAAGCATACTTGTTATATATAACCTGATTTGGATTAACATCTCCTGCTAATGAAATGAGCCAGAGTATACAAGAAAAAGACAGGCTACATCAAGATCAAATAAAGTTTTGGTTTACGAGAGTTAGATTATTTTTTTTCTTTCTCTAAAAAGCTAAATAAAAAATTACAGGTAATCAATGACAAGCTTTAATACATGCATCGGGGGATTAGCCCTCTTCTCTCAAGTAAGCTGAATTGTTTCTTTGTTTTCGCACATAAATTTGTAAACAACAAAGGTCGAAAATCCCGACCCTAGCTCTATAAACATTGAGATCGACGCCTTTCAGGTTTAAATAAAACTAACACAGTTACTAGTACCTGGCGAACGTAATTTGCTTACCACAAAGAACTTCTAGATACATGTAGACCCATGTATCACTACGAGTAGTGAACGAAAACAATGATAACAGAATAATTTTCTTAACTCTATTAAATACGACCAATACCATTCTGCAAGGCAGGAAAAAAACGGCATTACAGTTCGTCTCCGCCATCTAAAATAGTCCACAAATGTTCAAAAGGGATGCAGTTTCCTCATGAACCAGAAATATTTTCTTTTCCTCGCAGAAAAACGTATATTTTCGTCGAACTATATCTGGGACTTTTTCTCGCTAAACTGGGACTTTTTTGCCATTTTGTGCCAGGCCTCGCGCTATCGCGCTCGGTTCCAGTCCTCCTCCGCTCACTCGAATAGCGCGGTATGGCCTGGGGACGAGGCTGGGGTCAGTCGTGACTCCAAGAGCTTTGATGGCATCTTTGGTATGTTGAATGTATTGATCAAATGTCTTTTTGTCAATCTCGGAACTGGAGGAGTGACAAAAAGCATTCCTTAGAAGTCGTAGTTGATCAATTGCCAGCGCAAACGTTTCAGCATTATTTCCGCTCGGGCTGACCACAGAAGAATAAAACGTTCCATGAGGTAGTTTGCAGGACTTCACGTAAAAATCACTGAGGGTCCTGTGATGACCTGAACTGTCTGGTAAAGCGAAGGACCGTGCGTATATTGTGGCCTGGAACAAGGCGGTACAATCCCATTCATCAAAAGATATGTTTGTGGGTACTTTGGTTTTTCCGCCTTCTGCAACGAGGAACATGTTCCGCACAGTAATGGAGTCATCCCAGGGCTGGTAACCAGGAAGATACGCAAAGGTATTGTCCCACATGTGTTTGAAGGTTTTGCGTAAGGCTTTCGGGAACTCATTCAGCACGACAAAAGCAAACTTGAAATAGTTCAACTGTTCGTTGGTAAACGGCTGTAGAGCCATTATTGATGGCGATGAACTAATTTCAGTGCAAAACTTTTGTTTATATCATCGGGATGATGTTACTGTCCCTGTTGAAAGAACAGCAGCGAAGAATTATTTACGGCCTAAGAACCTCCACCAAAAATAGATTAGTGTCTGTCATTTGATCTTGGTGACGATTGATTTATTCTAAGGGAAATCTATACCTGTTGAAAATTTAAAAATGATTCCTGCCTTCATCAATGATGGGTATTGACCGACAGTAATAGTACACCGTCAGGGGGAGTTGTCCGCCTTACAGAGACTGGAGACAGCGAGGATGAGAGCTTTTTGTCAAGAGAATGTGTGTTTTTTTTATATAAATTTGCACATTGACACTCAATTCAATTCAGGAACATGTGCTGCTCGTTATAGTTCCCAACCTCGTGGTTAAAGTTGACATGTTTCATGCATACGTTGAAAGGAACTGACTCTGAAGGTGGCTATTTGGTAGTCTAATACACAGATTGCTTACAAAATCATATTGGCCGCCATATTCGACACCTCCTGGTTACTCTGAACAAAGTCGCTGGAGTGACGTTGCTCTAAGTATTTCAAATCATAGCCAATATCAAGCATCTGAACTGCCCGTTGAATGATTTAAAAAAGAGGCTCTCAATATGGACAAAAATTTGTTTTTAAAAAAAGAAAAAACCGAAAAATTTTAACCGTTAGCCGTATGTAAACCGTAACGACTCAACCAAAAAATTCGACTTAGAGTCATATGACCTGAAACCAAGAGATTATGATATACTCTCTTCACGTGGTAATCAGCGGCAAAATAATTTGAAATAAAAATAGGCGTTTTAAAACAACAGAAGTTGACTTTTAAGTTTTTAAAACAATGGGAATTAATGTTTAAAACGTCTGTTAACCGTTACGTAAAGAAATTAACCGTTAGTTATAATAAGTGATGGTTTTCCTGATATCTTATCTATGAAAGTATTAATCTGAAGTTTTTTTTCAATATGACGTAGCTTACTGTAAGTTGATGATATTTACATAATTCATAACTAAAATAAAATTTACTTACAGTCAAAATTTCTAAAACTGCAGTGACAGATCCAGAGGGGTGAATTAGGCAGCTTGCTACCCCTTCCTCTATACCTACCAACAATATATAAATAACCACATTAAAAAAGAAAAATATAGCAATGGTTGTTGATAATTTTAACTAAGAAATCAAATAAAAACATTTTCTAACATCCAACCCCGCCCCCCACCCTTAGTGATCTATATTCCTGCCTGATAGACGTTTTGCAATATGGTCACACTCTCTTTTTCATGTCTTTGATAACTGTTGTTGTGGTCATATGCCTTGAAAAAAGGTCTGGATGGGGTTTAAAAGGGCTATGTCGCGGATTTCAACAGATGTTTGAACAGCAAAAAATATATTTTTCTAGTGTTGTAGGAAACCTAAAAATAATGGTCTATTTTTATTAACAATTGCTAGATTAGAGCGCTGAAACTGCTGACAAGCGTCTTTGGCTGCAGACGGTTTGTAGTAGGATGAAAATGGATTACAACGCGAAAATTGAAGCTAAACTTATCAAGTTGTTTCTGCGTGTCTTCAAAGAATCGATATTTATAGCCGCGGCTGGATTTCTCTCCTCAAATGAAGGTTATACCTTCCTTTAGATGTTCAAAGATAATGTTTTTCATGGGTTAAGTTGCCTATAACTAGTTCCAGAACACTTTAAACAGGGACCTTCATCTCAAATAAGATGATAAATGAATCGTTTCATACACTGAAACATATCTTAAAAATAATTAAAATGACAATTACATCTTCACTATCATATAATAAGTGATGATTTTCCTGATATCTTTTCTATAAAAGTATCAATCTAAAAGTTTTTTTTTCAGTATGACTAGCACCTACTGTATTAAATTGATAAAATTTACATAATTCATAACTAAAAATGTATTTACAGTCCAAATTTCTAAAATTGCAGTGACAGATCCAGAGGGGTGGATTAGGTGGCTTGCTACCCCTCCCTCTATACCTACCAAAAAAATATAAATAAGAAATGGAAATGATGGTTGATGATTTTAACTAAAAATATAACCTTGATTATTCACTGATGGTAAATAAGGTTTATTTATTTTACTCCTTTTAGCAACACGATCAAAGCGCGACCATGCAAAATGTTCGAGATGGCATCAACTACCATCATGCTATTTACGTATATAACGAATACGTCTGAAGCCTTCGATTTTTCTTAACATCGTTTCAGAGGATAATATATCGTATTGCATCGGCAAAGAAAGATTGTTTTCGCTTCGTTTACGATGAATGTTCGACTGGATTCGATTGGATTTCAAGAACTGGTTCTATCTACTATTACCATAGTTACAGAAAAAATTGTAGAATAACCAAAAGGTTAAAAAAACATAAACTGCGGTAGCTAAATTGTATTCTTTCCTTTTCGAGTATTATGAAGCACAATCTCCAAAATATTAAATACAAACAGATCACTATATTAATATATCAAATCGCTTAGACCTCGTTAAAGCTCTAATATAAGTATAATTATTTCCATATTAGTATAAGTATTTCTAACAATAAGTTCTTATTATACTAGTGGTAACCACAGGTTAGAAAGTGCGGGCCTTGACGCACTTAGAAAAGGTTTTGGTAGACAGTGTGGATAAATAAATGATATAATGGACAAAAGACAATTATTCCGAGTAACGCGTCACGCAAGGAATGCACGTTTTCATCGTTTTCTATACACCGAATGCAAATATGGCGGATCACTCGGTCGGTGCCTGGGACGAGCTGCATGAAAGCGAGGCTAGTCAGGCTTCGGTGTTTTGTTTTGACAATGCTTACATACAGAAGTCTTGCTTATTCATCGATCCGGTATGTTTCTTTTCGCTACTCCTATGAGTTGCTGTGTTTCTGAATGCCAAGGGAAGTGATATAAATGTTCACTGTTTGCCTCTTAGGGAAAAATTGGACCGATGCAATTCGCTGAGACGAAAGAAAGGAGTACAAAGGAGTTCACGATCATCGCGGGAACTTTAATAACGTTTGTTCGCTACATTTCAGGATAGAAGATCTTGTAAAATGTGTAAGCGATCACATTTAGCTCCAAGTCGTTCTTATTTGGCTCAATGCTTTCACTAGCTTTAACTGTCGGGGCAGTTGAATTTCATTCACTTGGTTAGCATTTGATCGTGCGATTCCGTGCGAGTGGATCGGACGCGAACAAAGCCGGACATGAACATCTTTTTTTGAGACAGAGGATGTCTTGGAAGTGGAACTTTCCTTTACCTTGGTAAAGGTCCTGGCGATGCAACTCGTGCTGGAACACCACTAGACACCACATAAGCTCGTCATTTAAACGAATTTTCTAAGATCTTCGAACCTGAAATGTAGCGAGCAATCCTCAATACCGGTCAGTAGTTCCCGCGGCGATCGCTCCTTTGTTTCGTCTCAACGAATTGCATTGATTCACTTTTTCCCTTAGAGGCAAACAGTGAACACTTCTATCACTTCTCGTGGCATCGAGAAACACAGTAACTCGTAGTAGCAGCGAAAAGAAACACACCAGATTGATGAATAAGCAGAACTTCCGTACGAATGCATTGTCAAAACACAACACCGAAGCCTGACTAGCCTCGCTTTCATGCAGCTCGTCCCAGGCACCGACCGAGTGATCCGCCATATTTGCATTCGGTGTATTGCCGCGAACCGATCAAAGTTGTTTTTTGATTGACGGTTTTGGGAAGTGTAATCGAGCACGCGGTGTGAATTGAGATGTGATTTTTCTCATTCGTTAAACTCGCTATGTTGTCAGTGTTATAACGAATTTCTCGACAATAACCGTTGTTGGAATCATTCGCTTTGCCGTGGTTTATCTGTGATACAATCACAGCAAATTTTCTCAAAAGAAATACCTATAAAACAACGTCTTCCATCGAGTCTTCCATGTGACAGAAGCCTGTTGTAGAACTTAAGTGACAAACTGTTGAGAGATTGACTCATTTTATGCATTCTTATCGTTTCTGGAGAACAGATTTTTCTCTTCCGGTCTTACGACAAACTGTCGTGATTGACACAGTTTTCGCATTCCGATCGTTCTTAGTGGAAGAACAAAATTTTCAACTTCCGCTTTATGTTCGCTCTTTATTAACGTGGCGCGCACGCGTAAAACGCAATCCGCTGGTCACTGTCATGATTAGGGTTGCGGGCCTCTCTTAGGCCCGCAATAAGTATAAGTAATTCTAATATAGGTGGATTTCACTGTCACGCTGCGAAAAACTAAATCCAAAACTATTGAGTCGAAAAGATCAAGAATATTACAGGTTGTAGAAAACTACTATGTAAACTACTTGTCCAAATCTCAGGTCTGCACGTTATTTCGTACTGGAGTTATCAGTCAAAGTGTTTCACGCAAATTTAGAAAGCACAGTATGGAAACGCTATGTTGGTGCCCAACTGCTTGGGCTCTAACATGGCGGCCGGAAATCGATGAAAACACCTGGCATTCACTTCTTCTACAAAAGCAGTCAAATCACCCTCATTAACAAGTAAACATTGCCAAAAACACTTCTCGCGGAACCTCAACTGTCCAGATTGTTAAAAATCGCAAGATTAGGCATTTTTAAAGAATACGTGACAGCCTTCCGGCGACCATCTTTGATCTCGTGTGGCGTGAAACTCCGAAATTCAAAAACACACTTGCAATATGAGGGTTTTGGCGCAAATCCAAAAAAATGTGTTCGGGGCTTCGCCATTCTCGCCCCTCACTGTTTTTTTGGATTTGCGTCCAAAACCCTCATATTGCAAGTGTGTCGGGGTTAGATGACAGCCTTTCAACCCATGCACATGTATCTAGGCAAAAAGGCACCCTTTTAACACTTGTTGAGGACTGTCCTAAAACAAGTGGCCCCCGCCAAGCCCCAAAGAACAGGCGCGCCAGAATTATTTTTCAATTGAACAAATATTTTTTACTTTGTATATGCACCAAATGGCTGCCGCAAGATATTCGTCAGAAGTTTTGCAAGCTATGATGGAGGAAAACCTCCGTGAATTTCAAAGAAACCCGCAAAGAAATTTGTCTTTTTTACTGGCCAACACCGATTTTAACGATTGGCTCCGAGTATGGAAAATGGACATACCCGAAACCGAAAAAAACAACAAAGATCTTTTAATTTTTGCAAAAAAACACAAAAAAAAGTTTTATGATCTTTTGGAAAGTGAAATTGAAGAATTGAATGACATAAAAGCAAGCTTCGGGCTTAAAGTAAAATTTTCGATGAAAAGAAACGGAGTTACGCAACACATGGAGCACTATTTCAGAGAAAGAGAACCGCGTCTTTTTACAAAAAACACCAAAGACCGAATAAAAAAAGAGTTTGACGAATTTATTGACAAAGCAAAGGGAGAAATCGAGGCTTGGTCGGAGAGGGGCTCGGGGTGGGTTGTTGAAAGAATAACAAGGGCGTACACCTATGTTGCGCGTTATCGGCCATTGCGCGGAGGAACTTACTTGCCTTTGCCTCCCAAACTGGCAAACAAAAAAGCAATTATCAACGTGCAAAACAGTGACAACCAGTGTTTAAAATGGGCTTTGAGAGCTGCTTTATTCCCGCCTGCGAACGGAAAAGATCCTCAAAGAACAAGTAAATATCCCGTTGATGACGGCATAAACTACAACGGAATCGATTTTCCGACACCCCTAAAGCAGATTGACAGGCTTGAGGCGCAAAACAGAAACCTTGCAATAAATGTTTTTGGGTGGCACTTGAAAGACGGGTGTGTGATACCTCTCAGACAAAGCGAAAAAGAAAACAAAATACCCCGTATAAACCTTATGTTGATTGAGTCAGGATTGAAACAGCACTACTGTTTTATAAAAAGAATTAGCGCTTTGTTACACGACCAAACCAAACACAGTAACAAAAAACACTTTTGCATGATGTGTTTGACAAATTTTACAAGAGAAGACTTGCTTGAAAAGCACAAAAAGTATTGCAATGGGGTCAAAGGCAAGCCAACAAGAATCGAAATGCCAGATGAGGAGAAAAACACCCTTTCTTTTAAAAACTACCAAAAACAAATGAAAGCGCCTTATACGATTTACGCCGACGGCGAGGCATTGTTAAAAAAAGAGCGCCGAGAAACGCCCGAGAACCGCCAGAAAAGTTACACGTACAAAACAGAAAAGCACGAGGCATGCGGATTCGCTTACACGCGTGTAAGAAGTGATGGTGAACACGAAAAACCATTCGTTTACAGAGGAGAAAACGCCGTTGAAGTATTTTTGAACTGTCTTTTAATTGAAGAAAAGAAAATAAGATATGAATTGTCAAAGCCAAAACCTCTCCTTATGACGCAAAAAGACTGGGCAAACTTTAAAAAAGCCGAAAACTGCCACATCTGCGAAAAATCGTTGGTGAAACAAAACTTTTTAGACTCTTTGCCGGTTTGGCTTAAATCTAATAAAAAGGAGTTTGATTACTTAGGACAGTTACACAAAAAATGCTATTACGAAAGAATAGAATTGGCGAATACTCTTAATAGCGGGAACCATTATAAGCTAAAAAAGCTTGAAAAAAAATCACACAAATTAGCCGCTGAAAACCAAAAAAACTGCCTAGCGTGCAAAGAGCCGCTTATCCAGCCGAACTACAAGGATGCGGTGAGGGATCATTGTCACATAACAGGCAATTTTCGAGGAGCCGCGCACAACGTGTGTAACTTAATGATGAAAATAAATCCAAAAAATATTCAAATACCAGTTGCATTTCATAACCTGAGTGGCTACGATGCTCACCATTTGATGCAGTCAATTTCGAAGATTTCAAAAGAGGCACAGAAAGAGGTAAAGTGTGTTGCAAACAACATGGAAAAATACATTACATTTTCACTGGGGGGTTTAAGGTTTATTGACACTTTGAACTTTTTACTTGGAAAGCTTGAAAAACTTGTAGAAGATACGCCGAAGGATGCATTAAATATGACGAAAAAGGTTTTCTTTGAAAAAAGTGAACTGTTGTTAGACAACGGAAAATATCCAAGCGAATACGTTGAAGTGTGGGAGGAATTTAATTATAACAACTTGAGTGAAAGTTTTTTTAAAGGTGGGGACGAAACTAAAGAAAAATGGCAAATTGTCAATAACATCCACATAACAGATGAAGGATACAAAGAAGCAAAAACCATTTTTATAGAAAAATTTGGCTTGTTAACACAAAAGGGGATTTATCCCTATGAATACATGGACTCATGGGAAAGATTTAAAGAAACAACTTTGCCGAAAAAAGAAAAGTTCTACAGTAAACTTACAGGCGAGCACATAACAGACAAAGAGTATGCACACGCGCAAAAAGTGTGGGAAACCTTTGGCTGCCAAAATCTTGGAGACTACCACGATTTGTATGTCAAAACGGACGTTACCCTGTTAGCGGACGTTTTTGAAAACTTTCGAAAATTATGCCTTGAGAAGTACAATCTGGATCCCGCAAATTATTACACGTCGCCAGGTCTTTCTTGGGATGCGCTTTTGAAAAAGACAGGTGTGGAGCTTGAGTTACTCACAGACTACGAAATGCACCTCTTCGTCGAAAGGGGAATAAGAGGCGGGATTTCGTCGGTAAGCAAGAGATATGCAAAGGCGAACAACCCATATGTTAAGGGATTTGATCCGAGTCAACCAAAAAAATACATAATGTATCTCGATGCGAATAACCTTTACGGGTGGGCAATGAGCAAGCCGCTTCCGAAAAGTGGTTTTAGATGGAAAAAGGTTATGCCAACAGAAAAAGAAATAATGACAAAAAAAGAGCATGCAAAAACTGGATGGATTATGGAGGTGGAGTTAGAATATCCGAAAGAGCTGCATGACGCTCACGACAGTTACCCATTAGCGCCAGAGAAAAAGAAAATAGACAAAGAAATGTATTCGCCTTACCAAAAGAAATTAATGAATGATCTTGAATTAAATTCCCCAAACACTGAAAAGCTTGTTTTAACGCTTGAAGACAAAACCAATTACGTCGTGCATTACCGAAACTTGCAGTTTTATTTAAAACAGGGAATGAAACTCAAAAAAGTGCACAGGGTTTTAGAGTTTGAACAGGAATGCTGGATGGAGCCCTACATCCGGATGAACACAGAATTCCGAAAAAAAGCAAAAAACAACTTTGAAAAGACCTTTTACAAGCTAATGAACAACTCGGTTTTTGGAAAAACAATGGAAAACCTGAGAAACCGTGTAGACATAAGAATAGTGAGAAGCGACGAGACAAATAAAATAAGAAAATTGGTCGCAAGTCCATTGTATTCAAGGCACGTGATGTTTTCAAACGATCTTGTCGGAATAGACATGCGAAAAAGTAAGCTGTTTCTCAATAAACCGGTCTACACAGGCATGACTATCCTTGACGTAAGCAAGCTATGCATGTATGACTTCTTTTACAACCATCTGAAAAAGGAGTACGGGGAGCGTTGCGAGCTTTTGTATACAGACACAGACAGCCTTTTGCTTGTGATAGAAACAGAAGACGTTTACGCGGACATGGCAAAAAACATCGGCGAGTACGACACAAGCGACTACCCCGAAGAGCATTCACTTTATTCGAAAGAAAACAAAAAGGTGTTGGGGAAAATGAAAGACGAATGCGCAGGAAAACTGATTTCAGAGTGTGTTTGTTTGAGGCCGAAAATGTATTCAATAATGACAGAAGGTGAAAGCGAAAATGAAATCGAAAAAATAAAGAAAAACTTTCCTGAGGCAAAAATAAAAGAGTGCACTTGCGAAGGGGAAAAAATGCAGGTAATAATGGCAAACGACGAAGAATTGGTCAAAAAAATAAAAGAGAAACATCCGAAAGCAAGTGAGTCAAAATGTTGTAACACGCTGAAAGTGGACGAAAAAAATATAAAAAAGGCAAAGGGGGTGAAAGAGTGCGTGACGAAAAATGAGATAAATCATAAAGACTTCAAAGATGCACTTTTTCAAAACAAGGAAAGCTTTCACGAAATGCACATGCTAAGAAGCTATGCCTACGAGATGCATTCAATAGTGGTAAACAAAAAATCGCTGTCGCCATTTGACACAAAGAGATGGATAAATGAAGATGGGATAAACACTTTGGCATATGGGCACTATCGGATGGGTGCGGAGCACGAGAGCGAAGCTCTTGCAGAGAAGGGGCAAAAAAAAGAGCCCACCGCCCCATAAAAGGGGGTGAAAAAACTAACTAGCCGCCAAGCAAAGGTCTCTCTAGAGTGCTTTAATAAATAAAAAGCCACTCAGGAGTGCCCAAGGGGCACCGGCACGCACCCGTGTGAGAAAAGAAACCAGTGACAGCGACGACGCAAAACACGAGGAGACAGAACATTTTTTTTGCTGTACCGAGAAGGGGCAAGTGTTTAAATGACTCGCTGAACAATAAAAGAAGTAGCAACGCCGGCTGCAACGCCAGAAATTCCCATAAAAAAGGTTCGTATTTTTGTTGCAGGGGGCTGGGGGCTGGGGCCCCGACAGAACGTTTATAGCTTTTCTGAGCCCAAGGGGCTCAAGCACTAAGTGCTTGGTGGTAACTGTGTATTTGGAGGAATAACAAGCAATTCTTCACGCACGAAGCCGCGCTTTGGACCATCGTGCAAGTAATAAAGAACTGGCTGATTAGGTTTAGTAACAGACCTTTCAATGCTGTAGACTTTTAATGACCAAATCGGATCTGTAGCCCTTTTTACGCCGCCTTCCAGCTCGCCAGGTTGGTAGAGAAAGCGCACATTAACGAGAGAGGGGAGTTTTTTTTCTTTCTTGCCAACAGGTCTTGTATATTTTGAGGACGGTTTTGACGAAACAGCCTTTTCTTTAATTGCAGCGGCAGGTTTCTTACCAGTAAGACTGGTTACTTCGTTGTTTAGAGCGGCAACAACTTCGGGTAGCCTTTTTACCCACGCTGTCGACCGCTGGCCAGATGGCAGGGTCATCTCGACACCGTACTGATAACCAAACAGGCGCCCTGCCAGTGTTTGATTAAAACGTTCAACAATAGCTTGATCTCTGTGAATGTTAACACGCCCGCGTCTAATATAGGTTTTGTGATTTTCCATTTCTTTAGTAACAGATCCCATGAATTCGCGACCAGGGTCAACTTGCAGCATCTGTGGCCATTTTAGTGCACTTCGCCTGTAAATTGTCTGAAAACCTTTTGCAACCTCAGTTGAATCTTTGGAGGTCAAAGGCTCGGCCTCTTTGAAACGGCTGGCAACGTCAACAACAGTCAGCGCGTATTTGTAAACTTTTCGCCCTCGCGGCAGTTTGTCGTGTGGCAGAAAAAGAAGGTCCGCCTGGTGGACCGCGTTAGGAGAAGAAACATCGAATTTTGGGCGAGGAACGTATCGTGGTGCCGGTAGGTAGATCTGCCAAAGGGCCTGCTTAACTAGCCACTTTTTTGCGGCATCTTCGGAAACCTTAGAAGCCTCGGCTAATTTTTTTATCGCAGCAATTCCCTTCCAGTAGCCCTGGGGGCTATAGTAGACTTTCGAGAACTTTGCATCCATGCGTATACAAGAAAAAAAAGAAACGTTTAAAGAAACCGAAAGGCAGCGTACCCAAGAGCAAGAGCGCCTGCGCCAACAAACATCAGTTCACCTTCTTTCTGCTGCTCGCTTGGCTGATAAAAATCAGAGAACTTGGGTTCTTTCGGAGGAATCATTTGTTTGTCAGGATGTGCCTGGTTGTAGAGTTTGAAAGCGTAGTCTGTGTTCGTAAAGTTTTGTTTCGCTTGCTGTTTGATCTCATTGTTGGTTTCGATCCAGTCGAGAAGCTTCGTGCGGTCGCGAGAGTACTTCGCGTAAGCTGCCTGGTAAGCCTCGAGAGCTTTGTCGTGTCTTTCTTTTTCTTTCAAAGCGGCGTCATCTCCGCCACCCAAAGCTCGAGCAAGATAGTTGCCGCCAATGAAAGCAGCAGCGTTCAAGATAGCTCCGCCAGCCATAATCGCTACGCTTGCCATTGTGTGTTTTTGTTCTTATATTATGATATTTTTTTTTTTTTAATTGGTGGGGAGAATTTTCTGGTCCTCGAGATACTGTTTAAGTGCAACGCTGCCAGCCATGACGGCTGTGAACTTTACATAGTTCATAAAACTGCTGCTTGGGTCGGATGTGAAGTTTTCTTTTACAACTTTTTTGGCAGCCCAGCCGATTCCGGCGGCGAGACCTGTAATGGTGGCGGCATCCATGAGCGTTTTCACGAGCTTGTTGTCGGACATGGCGGTTCAGTATAAAATAATAAAAAATATTCAATTGAAAAATTTTTTTGTTTATTCTTCACCGTTTTGCGAAGCAAAGTTTGCAACTTCTTCACCAGATTCAACTTCTTTTGTTTTTTTTATACCTCTTTTAAAAATTGTATCCTCATCCTTTTGCACCCGAATAGCGGTTTTAACGCAAGTTTTGGAAAATTCAAACCAAAGTAAAGCAATACCAGCCATAGCTGCACCTTTAACAAGGCTGTCAAGAATAAAACCAAGGGACATTGTCGGTATAATAAATGAAAAATAAATGTTCAAAAGAAATTTTTTAATCCATCGGACGGATTCCTCTTTGTTTGCGAGGTCTAATGGCATTTTGGATTGTCGAAGGCGTGTCTGAAGAACGCGTTGCAACCCTTCCAATACTTTCTGCTGTAACTGGTGTGTCATCAGTTATAAGAGTTGGCGGAGCTTTAAATGTTGGACTTCTTTTTTCGTTTATAAAGGCTTTTATGTCTTCGCGTTTCACATAAGTTGTAACGATTGCAACGCCGATACCAAGCAAAGATATCCATTGATTTGTGGTGAGACCGCTTGATTGCGGCTGAGCCTCGGGCTGAGCTGGTTCCGTTACGTCCGGTGGTGTTACATTTCGCTTTGCAGCAGCAGATTTCTTTTCCTTTTCTTTTGCAATTATTGCAGCAGCCTCGACAGCAGCTTTTTTCTGTGCTTCACGAGCCTGTTTTGTTTTTTCAGCTGCAAGCTTGCCAGCAGCAACCCGCTTTGGATTTTTGGCAGGCTTTGTTGCTGGAGTTGTTGAAGTAACTTGTTTCTGTTCTTCTTGAGCGATCGGAGTTTGTTCGAGCTCGGCCATTATATAATGAGAAAAAAATAATATTTAAATGAACAATGCTCAGCAAACTTTTTTGCTAAGCAATTGCTAGCATTTTCTTAGCATTGCTCAGAAAAATCTTCAGTAGTTGGTGTTTCAGCGCCATGGCGCTGGGACTCAAGAGTCCCTTTGGTTTGCAACTTTGTCGGGACCCCTTGGGCGTCTTTGACGCGTGCTGCGCACGTCCCCGCGCCAGGCGCGGCTTCGTTTAAATCAATGTGCTTTGTTGTGATGAGCGCAGCATTTGCAACGGCAAGAAAGCGACCACATTTCAAAGCCAGACCGCCAGCCAAAGTTGACAGCTCTTTACTGATGATGTAGTCGTTTTTTAGTTCCTTTTGATAATCATTGACGTCCTTGATATTTACGGCCATACCAACGACTTTAGTTACAAGAAAAATAAAGCTGTCGATCAAGCTGTCGGTTGTTTTGGATCCAACGTATGCCTCATATCTCTTTAAGTACTTTTCAACTTCTTTATCTGTCAAGCGCTTCACCTGCTCGTGTGTCAGTTGCACACCGATTGCTTCTTTGGCTTTTCCTGTTGAAACAAGGATTGCAAGCTGTTCACGCAAAGCAGGAATGTCAGGGCCTTGAATGAGTGCCATAGCGCTTTCTGTACTTTCTGGTTCAGCTCCTAGCAGTTCCATTACGGAAGCTAATTCTTGTTCACTTGCAGCGCCCTTGACGCTCTCGGGAGGAGAAGTTGCGAACGGGTCAGCCATTTATTACTCTAAAAAATATGTTCAATAAGAAAATTTTGTGCCGTAAGGGTGGCGATGAGAAATGACAAGATGCGAAAACTTATTTTTTTTTAGCTTTAAAATGATTTCTTTGTAATCCTCATGGGCAAGTTCGCCAGCGTAATCCTCAAAGATTGCCTTCGTGGTCTTGGCAGAGGGGGTGTAAAAGAAAACGATTGCCGCAACATTTTCGCGGAATGAGGATGTTATGCTTGTCAATTTTTGAGTTAACACCCATATGCTCAAGCCTGCGTGGCGAGCAGAGAAAGCAAGATTCACCAACTCCCCTGTTCTTCCTTTTACATCTTTCGAAGCAGCACAGTCGTCGAGGATGATAAGCGTGTTCGTACCCTCAAAAAGAAATCTTGAAAGCCTTAACCAAGATTCCACCTCGTGCTGCTCGCAAATGAAAACAAAAAATCGAATATCTTCCTCAGCAAAGCGATAATAAGTCTTGTTGTGCTCGAAAGTCGGGCAGATGAGCACGATGTAGTCAAACTTGCCTCGGAAAGGGCCACAAAGCTGATTGACCACGTATCTTGTTTTTCCTGAGTTCGTTGGTCCCACAATGAGGGCGTTGAAGGGTATATTGGCAGGATCCATCTTCGTTCGTATATGTACCTAAGGTACACTTTTTCAAAGAAAAAATTATAAAAGCACAGATTCTAACTGCCTGCCAAGTATATTCATTTGGGCGTCGCTGATTACGTAAATGTGGCAGTTCAAATTACCTGAGCCGCTTGCTTTCCTCTCTAGCTCAAGCTGGACACCGTCCTTTGTGTTCACAAGGCGCGTGCCGCTTCCGTGCATCGAGTGGTCAGCCATGGAACGCAGATCAATAAGAAGGCCAAACTTGTCTTCTGTGTAAAACTTTTGCAGAGTCATGTGCTGCGTTTTATTTTTTTCTTTCATGTAGAATCTTTTAACTTCTCCCCAAATGTCCATTCCTTCGATGCCGTTGTTGTACAGCATGTTTGGCGAGCCGTTGACAGTGATGCTTACTTTTGTAAGGTCCGGGTTAATGTACTTTTCCGAGCTCCTTGCACCTTTGTTATATTGCTCAATAAATAGGAGCAAGATACCTTTCATGGACCTCCTCTGCGGGTTGACCCTTAGATTCAGACGTGTGTCGGAGCCTTTTGCAAAAGTCGTCACTTTATCACGCTGGATGTGGTCGTAAGCGAACTCTTTGCCGCCCGAATAAGCGCTGAACGCTTCATCTGCAATTTCCTCGCTTCTTATCATCTCGTACTCCAGCTGGATGTTTGTCAACTTGTATTTTAGTTTTGTTGTATCTGAGCCTCTGACCACATGTTCGGCTGCCGCGAGCTTCAGTTCGAACACAAGATCGTTGTATAGTGCCTGAGGATAAAATGCCCCATGGTCAGTTAAAATCTGGTGATCCAGTCGGATGCGGTATTTATTTCCATATATCTCATTCAGCTTTTTTTCTGCGTCCACACCTGAAGTTTTCTTATCGCCAGCATTTGAGCGAATTTTGTTGAGGTCCTCGCTCTGAATGCCCTCTGGCACCCTGTCGTCGCGCTCCTCCTGCGAAAGGAAAAAGTCCTCAAATATTTTGTAGATGTCATAGCCAACCGTGTCCTGCACGACGGTGCCTTCGTACTTTACAACAAACTTGTCGACCAGAGCTCGGCTGACGTTGTCAACCAGAAAGTTGTTGGCATGGCCTCCGCTCAAGTCGATGTTGAAGCGCAGCGCCAGCGAGCCAGGCACAATGACCTCGTTTTCGTTCAGCTTGGGCACTGAAACATACAACGTTTCCTCTGGATTGGCTTCTGTGCGGTCAAAAGTGATTCGTTTTACCGCGCGCTCGGCTTTCAGTGCGCCGAGTATTTTCTCTGTGCGCCCCGGTTGAAGGTTTTCTTGAACAGCAGCCATCTCTCGATTGGTTTTATTGTTAAATTGAAAAGTTTAATTTGAAAATATATATAAATTACGTGATGGCGGAAGGTGGTGGTGCGTTTGGATACGAGGACCATGATTTGGACCGAGATCTTGACCACAACAGTGATAACGATGATGAAGAGGAACAAGAGGTCGACACAACCAGACCATTTCAGCCCGGGAGTGCATCCACACCCTACCATTGGGGTGAACAACATGAAATGCAAACGATGCAGCACGAACAGAGCGGGCTGCCAGACACATCCTACGTTGAAACACCTTTGTTGGGAAGCTTTATTCATCAAGATGACAAACCGGCAATGATTGACAGAGCTAAAGATTTTATCAAAAGAAAATTCCCCAAAGTGAACTTCGCAAAAATAGGCCCAATCGGTTTCAGCAAAAAGCCTGGCAATGATACAACAATCGTTTCATTTGGTGCAAAAGGTGGTGAGACAGAAATTTTAAAAAAAGATGGTAGTGGTCTTCTCAAAAAATTCACAGACAAGTTTAAAGCCTCCCTTGGGCCAGAAGCAGAATCTCTGATTGCTCAAGACAATGAAGAAATAAGAGAAAGGAGACAAATATTAAGAGGAGCTGAAAGTCAACTACAACAGGCAGAAAGAATTGCCATGCAGAAAGAAAAAGTCACCCAAGAAGTAGAAGATCTCAGAATAGGAATCGAGCGAACAGATGCCAAGATGGATCAACTTGGGTCAAATGTTGAAAATGAATCAGAATTACGCAGACTTAAGCAACTGAAAAAAAATCTTGAAAAGGATTTTGAAAACAAAAAAAAAGAAGTTGCTGCTCTTGAAAAACAAGCTAAGCAAATGGCAAAAGAAAAAACACTAGTCGACCAACTAAGGGCAGGCATCGCTGCCAAAGAGAGCGAAAGAAACACTTTGCAAGAAAGGCTCAACGACACAAGAGCGTTGGATGATCTAAAAGAAAAAGAAGCCGAGCTGAAGCAACAAAACGAGGAAGATCAAGCTGTTATAGAGGATGAGAATGCATCCCCCACTAACAAACAAGCTGCGGAAGAAAGAGTTGCAGAAAGAACCGAGGAGCTCGGGCGTTTGCAAACGCAGATTGCAGAAAGAGAAAGGGCGCTTCCACTTCGTGAGAGGATCAAAGAGATCTTCAAAAAATATGGCGTGACAGTAACAGCAATACTTCTTGCTGCTGGCGTCACGATTGGTTCTGTAATTGGTGCCATTACAAACTCTTTGAAGGCCACCGGCAAAGCGTTGGGAAAAGGCCTAAGTGATATTGGCTCAAAGGTAGCATCAGCTCTGCCTGGTCTCATTGGCTCGATTGCGAAATTTCTTTTCAAAACCGCTGGTCAAGTAATTGGATTTCTTGCAGAGCACACCTGGCTGCTTATCCTTGCTGTGGTTGCTTTTCTTGTTGAAAAATACATCAAAAAGAGACGTTAACGCATAAGGGTGTAGAGCAAAGCTGCTGCTCCAACCGCGCCAACAGCGACAGTTGCTTTGTTTATTTCGTGTGAATCATTGGCTACGGCCTTCGTAGGTTTAGCGCTTTGCGCGTTGCTAGCTTGTGTTTCAGCAGCGCTTGCTGCAGGTGCCTGATTTTTTTTTGCTGTGGCGCTCTTGTGTATAGGATTTGAAGGGTGGCTGTTTGGTGGGTTGATTTTTGATTTTCCTCCCGCCATCAGTTTAAGAGCTGCTTTTTTTGTAGCTTTATTAACCTCATCATTCACTCCTAATTTCATCCCAACAACAGCCTGCTTAAGCTGGTTATTGTAGCCAACAACGCTTTCTGTGTTTATCACCATTCGAGCGGGCATAAGCCAGGCACCTGGGCAGACTGCAAGGTTAAGCCGAACCTTAGCCTGGTCGATGGCGAGTTGGTATCTTTGGACCGACTTTGCCAGATCAGGTTGCCTTATAGCGTCTTCAACCAACACGAGGAACTCACTTTGCGCTTCCTTTGCACGGCCGCCTGTTCCAAGTATGCTACTTCGAACGTTGACCTGCGAACCGAGAATACAGTAGACAAAAGCCTCTATCGACTGGTTTACTCTCGACAAACCTGCCTGAGTAAGCCCTTCAGTGCCGTTAGGACAAAACCAGTCTGCCTGTGCATATGCAGCGTCGTCTGGCTCGATGTATTGAATCAAGTTACCTTTGCTTGCAGTTCCACCTTCATCCGAAAATTTATCGTAATCGGGGTATTTTGCTCCAGTTTTGTTTGGTCCAATGTTAGTAAACCAGATATAAACGTTACCAAGTCCGTGGTTTGCGCCTGTTGTGAAACGGAAATCGCTTGACGGGTCGACACCGAACTCAGCGCATATTCTTTTGTAAGAAGCCACGTCGTACTTGTTGTCGAACTGGCTAAAAGTTGGGTCGCCTGGCAAGGCGCTTACGCTCTGAATTCCACCCATCTGAAACAATATTCGCCTTATCGTGAAATAAACGTGAAAAAGATAAAAATTACGCACAATCGGTGGCAAGCTAAGAGCTGAGTGCTCTTCATCGAAAATATCTCGACTTATACCGCAGCCTGTTGTCGCGCACCATACCGCAAAGTTAAGTTGCTGTGGCCAATAGGCCATATTTTGGCTAGCAAGCCACCTTTTTGACTCTTTTCCTGATGTATGCTTCAGTTTTGTTTTTTGAAAAATCTCTCTTAATTTCGTTGTGAAATATTGGTCTGGTGTGACGTAGATGTTTATTTGGCTGTTAAATATTTTTTTCAAACTTGGTGCGGCTTCGTGAAATCCAACAGCTGGAATTGGCAAAGATGAGCCTTTTGCGCCGCTTGGTGACAGCTGTTGTGGAAAACCGCCTGAAATTTGATTCACCCCCAGTGCTTTTTTCATCTCTGGGCTCCAATATTTGCTGTCAGAGCCAAAAACATTTATCAAATGGCCTTGCCCTGCCTTGTAATAAATGTCTGCCGTTGCTGTGTGGTTGTACGCGAACTCAACCTGTGCAACAAATTTTGTTCGGTCAGCGTTTGGATATTTTGCAAGAAAAGGTTTCCATGCATTGTCTTTTGCCGCTTCAGAAATTGTAGTTGCTTCTGGGGTTTTCATCCACTTCATAAAATCTCTTTCTTTGGAATCAAGAAAAATTGATTGAGAAATGTCATCAGCTCTCGGAATAGGCGGCGCCATTTTATATTAAAGATTTATTTTTCAAAAGATAATTATAAAGATGGTTGTGCTCACAATCGACGCGAGTTCCAACGGGGAAGCTGTTTACTTTGACCAGCCAATTGAAAAACCAAGGTTTATCAGCCTGCTGTCATGCTCGTTACAAAACAGCTGGCGTAATCTGGAAGAAATTGGCTCCATAAGCATTAAACAAAACAATGTGAGCAACAATGTTGCTGTTTTTTTTCCAGGCAACTACAATTTTGATGAAATTACAACTTACCTGACTAATAAGTTCAAAGATCAACAAAAGCTAACAGTAAAAAGGGATGATTTAAAAAGAGGCTTTTCAATAACAAAAACAAAAAATATTGAAAGCTTTTCTTTTGATAAAAATCTTTCTAAACTTTTTAAGAACACAATTGTTGATGCTGCTAACGCAAGAATTGAAGATTTTACTAAGCCAGACTTTTATTACATTCACTGCGATTTACTTTCCAAAGAAAATAACTTGTATAATGGAAAGCCAAGTGACATTCTCGCTTGTGTACCAATAACCGGAAAACCTTATGATTTGGTTCATTACCCTCAAAATTTTATCAATAATTCACGTCGAATCGACGCTGTTCAGAGTGCGAACAGTGTCACATTGACCGTCAAAGACAAAACTGGCAGTAAGTTTGACTTTGTTGGAGCTCCGCTGCATTTTGAATTACAATTAAATTAATATTTTTTTATTGTATACGACCATGTCATCTGCTAATGTTCTCCCGAGTGCACCTGCTTATGGTGATCGCGAAGAAAACAGCGTAAAACAAACACTGTATCCAGCTTTGCCAAATCAACCAGAAAACTTTAGGTTAACAAAAATCAATCAAATTTGTTCGGATTTTGACAAAGAAGTTGCTAAATACCGAGCTGTTTTGAAAAAGTATAAAAAGGTGAAGTCTGTTTTCCATTATTCCGCAATTTCAATGGGTGGTTTGTCCAGTGTTCTCTCTGCTTCCAGTCTTGGCACCGCGGTAACGGTCGTTGGTTTGCCGGTAAGCGTTCCTCTCGCTGCATGTGCTGCCATTACAGGCGTTTTGTCTGCCGCTTTCACTGGAGCAAGTAAAAAACTTGAACCAAAAATTTTGAAAAATAATGAAATTACTTCGCTTGCTGTTGCCAAACGTGAAACTGTCAATAGACTTGTTTCTGCCGCTCTCATTGACAATAAAGTTGATGACAAAGAGTTCCAAATTATTTTGGATGAATATTCTCGTTACATGGCTCTCAAAGAGACTGTTCGCAGGCACCTTTCAAAAAATTTAAGCCAAAAAAAGTCATCTCCACAGCCGGACATTGAAAAATTGAGAAATGAGATAAAAAAACAAGAACTGGAGAAATTAAAAAGACGTCTTTCAGCCGAGTCGAAATCAGATTTGAGAAAATGAACGCTGGATTTAATCTGAGTGTTCAGAAAAATAAAATTAACGCATGACACAAATCGTGACATTGTGTTACACACAGCGTGACATTGTGTGACACAGAGCGTGACAGTCACGCGTGACGTTGCGTGACAGGTCAAACGAAAGGGCAAAACCCTGGTCGGGGGGTGCTCGTTGGCTGTTTCTTGCCTAGCCCCGGCTAGGACTTTTTCCCCGCCGCTGACAAGGCGGCTGTCCCGCATTTTTACCTCTGCCGAGGTTTGAAATCCCGAGGAATTTCTGAGCACCCCCACGTTATCAGTAGGGCCGAGGCGGGTTCACCCAGGGGTATCTCCCACTGAAAGGAGTCCTCCTATACCCCGTAATTCACCATCCGCACAAGCCATTATAACAGGATTCAAGTGGTTGGCCATCCACTACCTCCCTTGACTTCACCAGAATTTGTGAACTAACAAAAAATTACGGCCGCGTTAACTTATATATAGTTCACTTTGTCACGTTTTTCACTTGTGGTACCCTTTCACCTATTTTGAGCAAGTACGCATGCGCTTTTGGGCATCAGGATGATGTCATCATTAATTAGACACTTGGTAAAGTTTGGTAAATAGGCTAAAATGTTGGTGCTTTTCCAAGCGATTTGCTTTATTTTAACCGAACTTTCTACTCCCGTTTGGCAAAATGAGGTCAGACAGATAACATATCAAGTCGTGGAAGCAATGCTTGAAGCAGAAAAAAATAAACAGGCCCGATTGAGTCCGATGTTTCGGGAAAGTTCTTTCGATCGATCGATAAACTTCTGTGATCAAATCCTGTTATTTCTCGATTTCTTCTCTTCGCTTCACTTCGGCAGCTTCTGTGGGGGCACAAAAAATTACAGCGCGTTAACTGAGCGTATTTTTTTTGTAATATCTGTTCTGTTTCGTTTTTTATCGGCCCAAACACTAAATCCTGATTAGGCCGCCATGTTTCTTTCTGCTCGTCCAAGGGCCTGAGAACTAGAAATATGGTTTCCAGACTCTCTCTGAAAATGTCACGCAACTCACCGGAGCGTGCAAGTTTTGTTTAGCTTGTTAAAACGTTTGCGACAACACTGCTGTCTAATTTTTTTAATTTTTCAATCAGCTCGTCTGTTAAAAAGATTGTTATTTGTTTTTCATTTTCTTTAGTTTTTTTGTATGTTGTAAACGCTTTTCCATGAGATCTTTTCAAGTTTTTCTTTACATTCAAGTTAATTTCTCCAGTTCTCCCTCTTCCCATCTTCGTTTACTCAATAAGAGCATTTGTTCAATTGAAAAATAATTCTGGCGCGCCTGTTCTTTGGGGCTTGGCGGGGGCCACTTGTTTTAGGACAGTCCTCAACAAGTGTTAAAAGGGTGCCTTTTTGCCTAGATACATGTGCATGGGTTGAAAGGCTGTCATCTAACCCCGACACACTTGCAATATGAGGGTTTTGGACGCAAATCCAAAAAAACAGTGAGGGGCGAGAATGGCGAAGCCGGCAGGCGAGCCAGGCGAAGCCCCGAACACATTTTTTTGGATTTGCGCCAAAACCCTCATATTGCAAGTGTGTCAAAATGCTCTAGCTAAAAGACGGCGAATGCTATCGAGCTAAAAACCTTCAAAAGGATATATATTAAGGACGTCTAATTGCCATGGAAGGATAAAAACTCAGGGGGTCTTGCGATTCTGGTTTTTAGAATTTTGATGACGTCACGTGAAAACCACGAATAAGTATTTGTTGATTTAACGGAATCCTGGAGAAGATTTTCATCGAGGGGAAGGGAAATATATAAGCTTATTTCGTTTGTCACTATAGTGAATAGTGTATTTAAGCTCAGTGGTGCGAAAAGACGACTCAAAATTGCAAACTGTTATACTTTAATTACTAACGTTACTAACTGCGACCGAAAAATGTTCATCCAGGCGCTTTCTGAAATATCTAGAATTTCTCTAAAATCGTCTCCAAAAATTAAACGATCGTTTGCATTGTCCGCTATTTTGAATGAACTTGTACACTCGGTACAAAGAGTACCCTCTACTAACTATGCTTTTACCAAACCTTTCACCATCAAATTCAATCAGCGAACTGTATATATTCGGTTAAATTCGATAGCTAATCGAATTTTCCATTTAAAAGTCCCATGATTATATCGGTGGAAATCTGTTCAGCGTGAAGGCCCGTAATCCCCTCAGATTTATTAATTTCTTTGAACTTTGTGATATTATATCAATGGGAAATATATGGATATAATGCCTGTAATGCCTGTTACCTTGAGCGTTATTGATGTTCCTTTAAAGAAACAAGAACTCTGCACACGATTCTTGACGTCAGGCTTAGTGAACAATATACGACCATATACAGGCTGAGGTGTTAAAGGAATTCCGTAGACTTTCGAGTAAACAAACCTTTCTGGGAATTCAATCCACTGGCATGATAAAAGCCTAAAAACAACTGAAAAGAGAAAGGTCAAAAAGCCATTCTCGTGACTATGGGCCTTTTGTTCGCGATTGAAATCGAAAGCGGGGGTGTCCCTTGCAACATAAGACTGAATAAACAAGCCTGTGTTGCGTGATGTGAACGGGTGGAGATAAATGACAGAGCGATTAAGTTTGACAGGGAAAATATCCACTTTTATTGATAGCGCGACAAAAGATTGATTGTGTTATATCTCATCTTTTATGACTTGTCTACTCTTTAGATATTTTGTACAAAACGCGACTGCTCCCGGTTTTTTGCTTTTTTGGGCTAAACAGTAAATGCTATTACTTTTTTTTCACTCTGAATTAAAACTTTTGGAGTCCTTATGCGGTTTCATGAGTTGCGATTTCATCACAGAACGAAATTATTTCTGTGTTTACATGATACCAGAAAGAAATGTCATTCCAGAACGAAACTTTCATTCCGCAATGAAAACCAGAATGAACTCATTCCGGAATGACTTGACATTCGTCTCGGTATCGTGTAAACAGATACAGAAAAATATATGGAAATGGAATGAACTCGTTCCGGAATGAAAGTCATTCCGGAATCATGTAAACAGGCCCTTATTACAGAACACTTTTCTCTCATTTGAATTTTATTGTTTTGCTGATAGAGAGTACCTCGGATCGCGATTTATGAGAATGAAATGTGAGTAAATACAGTTTATGGTCGGTCGGCATTGAGATCAATAAAATTGATTAATTTAGTCATCTTGACTTGCACTCCCTTTTAGAGTGAGCGGACAAGCATATGATATATAATTGGCTTAAACTTCTAGATTGCTCTGTGTATGTGGCGGTAAATTTTTAGAAACCCTGTAGGCTTATTCACGGCGACTATTTACGACTATTTGTCACTATTCGCGACTATTCAACGACTATTAGTCACCATTCGCACTATTCGTACTATTCGCTATTCGCTATTCGAGTTTTCCAGACTCCCAATCCCGCGTTGACAAAGCAGTGTCCACCTTTCTAATAATTATGTACTTTATCTCGCTACAGACGACACAGAGGAAGCCATATGGTCTTTTTTATATGTGAATTTACGTAGAAAAATGTCCCTCGACCTCCATACAGAGCCACCCCAAGCGAGAGAACGTTTCATACATTGTTTAAGTATAAAGAGCAGCGACCTGTTTACATGAGAAATCGCAAAATTTGTTCATTCGCTCAGTTGAAGGGTGAGCCTGGGGATAGGCCAACTTTCCTCCATGCAAACAAGAACTCTTTTGGCTCGCCTTCTACGGACCTGTCTGAACATACAGAGCATGCGTGAACCGGGCAGCAGTTTTCTGCTCGGTTGGCAGTAGCAACTCTTCTCATATAAACGATCGAAGCAGCTCGTGAGAGAGGGAAACCCAAGCACCTACTAGGAACAACTTTTCTTCATACAAGTAGGCTCTAAGTACCGTAAAATTCGTGGAAATTTTATTTGGCGCACTTTATGCTTTGTGTGAATCACAATCGAGTTCCACACTTGATATTATACACAATCTGACAAACGACGTGGAAACTGAGCAGACACCACTTTTTACCTTGACCAGGGGGACTCCCATATGAAAGGGACGGGAATAATCGTCGGAAAATTTGAATTTAACCTCTTAAGGAGACCAATTTAGGCGTTGCTTAAACTCTTTTGGACCCCAGCCCTGAAAAATACAATTTTTTATGCCTTTTCTGACCAAAGACGTTTTTTTAACGTTGAACGGTTAATTTTTTTTTGTCTATTTGAAAACGAATTCTAGTGTATAACCTTCCATACAAGAATATACAGACAAGAGCAACTGGCATTAACCGGGGGACGGTGGTGGAGGGATAACAAGCAAACATAACGATGTATTTATGTTGGAAGGGGATTGAAGATAATTAAATAAACAAAGGATAACACAATTTTAAAATTTAGACGTTTTGGGTGACTAAAATATGAGATCACATGTTTACATTTGGAAAAAGAGGGAACTTTTTCGGGAGATTTATACCTTCTCAAAGACATGTGAGCTCGACTTATAAGTAAGTCTACAGGGGTTCAGCCTTACTCCGTCCCTCTACAGAGGGCCCTGAATGAGTAAAAAGGGAATTGGGATTTTGGCAAATTTTTCACTGGGAAAATGAGAAAAAACAATGGAACTGGATCTGGGATTTGAGAAAATTTGAGAAACCAGTAAGGTAGGAAATGGAATTTGGGACCCCTCCCTTTTAGACCCTCTCTACAGTTAAAAGATCAAAGCACTTCTGGTCTTTGGTGGCAACTACTTTAATTACTCTTTGACCTTACATCGTTTTCACAGCATTGAATAGTAACAACTGATAACTGAAAAATTACTGAACTGAGATCTTGCTCACGCTCTTTTCATTGAGACCAGATCGGATCCATCAATCAACTGTTAAACTGTCATAATTGCAAAGTTTACGTTAAATTACGCCTGCGCACAAGACACATTTGAATATATTCCTTCGATAATGAGTGTCGAAATCGTTTTCTCGTTGAGGCCGGGACTCACTAGGTGACAATTAGCATCGACAGGTCTCTGCGACAAGACGCTCCGTGTGTAGTGCTTCAAAAAAGTCGCTGCGTTAAGGCGCTTGTTCAGTGCACTCGCAGTGAAGTGGTAATGTGAACTATTCAAATATAATATGGCGTCAATACATGGCGTTCTCTCATTGGTTAATTTGTATTTTGTCGCAGCGACTTGCGCAGAAGTGTGCACACGCTACGACAACGCTGCTTTCGCTCATTTTCTCGCTGCGATCAGTCGCACGAATTCAAACTGGTTTGAATTCGTAAGACTGACCGCAGCGACAAAATTTGTCTCAGTGACAAAGATTGTCGCAAAAATGCACCATGCCACACGAGGCAACATGTTGCAGCAACTTGTCCCCGCGACACGCGCAGCGACTTGTCGCCTAGCGTGTCCTGACCTTTAAGATAAACGGCAATTGGCCTAAACAAATCAATTCGAGCAATATAACAATTACAGAGATCATTTTACAAACATCAAATCAAATCCAAGTGTTCAGAAAAACTCAAACTAAGAACTGTTATGCAATCTGTTCAGGCAAGAACCCTACAAGATACTAAGAAGAGATAGGTCCTTTCACAAGCTAGCTATATGTCCACCCCAAGTTTCAGATCGGATAATGAACTAAGAACGTGTTACCAACAATATCTCGTAAAAACCAATGTCACGAGTACTGAGTATTTTAAGTACATAATACCTTCAATACTTTTAATTGAAGTCGTAACAATAAGTACGAAATTTTTGTCACGTCCAGCTCGTGGAAACGCGACCGACAATGTTTGAGAAAATTTACTGATTTATTATATTATATATTACTAATCAATAAATTACTTATTGCTATAACAAAGCCCCTTTAACTCACGATCGATACTTAACTCTTATCATGATGAATTGCATTAACTGAAAAACTCGGAAAAACAATTCCGAGTTCCAGGGGATTCATGGGATTGTCCTATGGGGTTCAATGGGGTTCAAATCCCATCTGGAACTCGAGTTTTTCAGTTAATGCAAAATTTATCATGTTATATTTCTTCAGAAAGACTCACTTGGAGGTTAACTCTAATCACACACAATATCATAATAAAGTACATGAATAAATGAACAAAGGACTTCATGAATAACATCTCAAAAACAAAAATATATCCCGACAAGACTCATTATAAAAAGCTCACTTTCAAAACATCTAATTTTTTATCAAATGGCTCAATAATTTACAAGTAGATCATGGATCCTGTAAGCAGATGCATCAATTTTCAATAAAAAAAATATGCCAAAGGTTTGTTAGACTGCAAAACAGTTGTTTTTTTTTTTTCTCAAAAATTTTTTAACAAGCGCCGAGTCTCACCAGGGCCAAAGCTAGTAACAGGCAAACTGAGGCACTTGCCTCGGTAAAAATCGCGTATTTAATTTTATGAATTTTTCATGTTCCTGTAAGAATCTATGCATTACTAGTAAGTAAGAAATTAGATATAAAAAAAGTGTTTCTTTTTCTGATTTACCACAAATGGCATTTTCAGGCTTCTAGATTTTCAGGCTTCTAGATTTCGACCCCTCGCAATTACTTCCTCCGGTCAGTTGTCAGAAAAATCTGGCTAATAAAAGGGCCTGTTCACTCGCCGTTTTTGACACTGGCTCGAGGCCTCTCGTTCAAAGACAAAGCACGCTCGCAAAAAAACACGACTGTTTTGCAGTCTAAAAGTTTGTTGGAAGGATCTGTTAACTTTTGTGCAACATCAGTAACAAGCAAACTTATCTGTCGCATGTTTCATTTACCTAGCATCAGTTCTCGTGTTAGATCCCAGCGTCTCCACCTGAAAGAAAAAAAAATAAGAGCACAGACCAGGTTAGACCTGGTTGATTGTCTGTGAAGTAATCCATGCACGTTAAAAGTTCTACAGAGTAAAATGTGATCTTCCGTCCAGAGAAACTTGTTTACTACTAAGTCGTTAAACATTGAAAATAAAATTTTATCCCACATTGATGGCTGATACAGTATCGTTAAAAGCTCCTCTACTTTATTTGGTTTTGTCTACCGTATATCAGGTCACATTTGTGAATAAATACCACGATTCTTTCATGGTCCATGAATGAGCGAAACTGTCATCATAAAATATTGATCTCAAACGAATCACCAATCACTGCTGGTGACAAGTCATCGTTATTTTAGGCATAAAAAAGAAAAATAACTGACAAAAGCACACATAAGTTAGCTTTAACTCCTTATTTCTTAAAATCGAGTTCGATGGCCCCCATTATTATCAGTGGCGAATCTAGGGGAGTGGCTCGGGGGGGGGGGGGGGCGGCACCAATCCTTGTTTTTGATAAAGAATAGTTTTAATGATTCCCCCTAATAAAAAATGTTTGGGTGTAGAAACACAACAAAGGCCTTCCCCTTACTTCACGGTCTGCATCCGCCACTGATTACTATGATCATTTTTTGAAGACCGAAAAAGAAGATCGTTCTGAAAAGGTTTATTTAGGAGGTCATCCTCGCATTTTAAACGGTTTAGCTTCAAAGAGTTGACCACACGAACTTTGAAAAATGTTTTAGTTAACAAAACTGCAAGTTCTGATTATTATAAAACATAGTCTGCTTGTCATATTATATCCTTTGGCTCACCTTACTTTGCAATCGGTATAATAAATTTCACATATCATGTCCATTTATCTTGGGCGATGAACCCGAGAACGGTGGACACGATCGTGCTTCAACGAATTCACCGCACACTCATCACATGAAAAAACCTTCTGATACATAGGGTAAAGTTTATTAATCTCTAACGTCAGTTGTCCCAGGATACATTATTATGACATAATTTCATCATGAATCAGTATACTCACTTGTGGGCCGGTAGAGAGCTGTGAAGTGTACTGGGTAAGGAACAACACTGAACGAAGGCTTTCAGTAGTTTCTGGGTGTTCATTACCAAACAGTTTCATTCGGATGTCGAGCGCACGCTTCTCTGAATCAAGTGCAGAGGTGTAGTCGCCCAGTGAATGTTGTGTAAACCCCACTGAATGGTAGCTGTCAGCGGTCTTTGGATGCTCTTCACCAAACAATTTCCGTTTGATATCAAGCGCATGCTTTGCTGACTCGAGAGCGGAGGTGTAGTCGCCCAGTGAATGTTGTGTAACCCCTACTAAATGGTAGCTGTCAGCGGTCTTTGGATGCTCTTCACCAAGCAATTTCCGTCTGATATCAAGCGCACGCTTATCTGACTCGAGAGCAGAGGTGTAGTCGCCCAGTGAATGTTGTGTAAACCCCACTGAATGGTAGCTGTCAGCGGTCTTTGGATGCTCTTCACCAAACAATTTCCGTTTGATATCAAGCGCATGCTTTGCTGACTCGAGAGCGGAGGTGTAGTCGCCCAGTGAATGTTGTGTAACCCCTACTAAATGGTAGCTGTCAGCGGTCTTTGGATGCTCTTCACCAAGCAATTTCCGTCTGATATCAAGCGCACGCTTATCTGACTCGAGAGCAGAGGTGTAGTCGCCCAGTGAATGTTGTGTAACCCCTACTGAATGGTAGCTGTCAGCGGTCTCTGAATGATCTTCACCAAACAATTTCCGTCTGATATCAAGCGCACGCTTGGCTGACTCGAGAGCAGAGGTGTAGTCGCCCAGTGAATGTTGTGTAATCCCTACTGTATGGTAGCTGTCAGCGGTCTTTGGATGCTCTTCACCAAGCAATTTCCGTCTGATATCAAGCGCACGCTTGGCTGACTCGAGAGCGGAGGTGTAGTCGCCCAGTGAATGTTGTGTAATCCCTACTGAATTGTAGCTGTTAGCGGTTTGTGCATGCTCTTCACCAAACACTTTTCGTCTGATATCAAGCGCACGATTGCCTGACTCGAGAGCAGAGGTGTAGTCGCCCAGTGAATGTTGTGTAATCCCTACTGAATTGTAGCTGTTAGCGGTTTGTGCATGCTCTTCGCCAAACACTTTTCGTCTGATATCAAGCGCACGCTTGCCTGACTCGAGAGCAGAGGTGTAGTCGCCCAGTGAATGTTGTGTAATCCCTACTGAATTGTAGCTGTTAGCGGTTTGTGCATGCTCTTCGCCAAACACTTTTCGTCTGATATCAAGCGCACGCTTGGCTGACTCGAGAGCAGAGGTGTAGTCGCCCAGTGAATGTTGTGTAATCCCTACTGTATGGTAGCTGTCAGCGGTCTTTGGATGCTCTTCACCAAGCAATTTCCGTCTGATATCAAGCGCACGCTTGTCTGACTCGAGAGCTTCTGAGTAGTTGCCTCTGTTGTAGTGTATGACGCCAAGGTCGAAACAGTTCTGCGCTAGTGCCTCCTCGTGTTGCTCTGGTTTTCCGAGGATGTTTTCTTTCCTTTTCATGCTTTGCTGCAGTGCTTTTTGATGAAAGTTGATTCTTTCTTCTGTGAGCGTTATGGCGTCCACCTCGTATTTGCTAAGTGAATTTAGCACATAAACAGCATTGCGATAAAAATTGAACCAACCAGGTTTGCTCGTTTGGAGTGCTGGCTCAGAGTCTTTTAGTATGCTGAGCACTAAGTTGCCAAAAAACTGATTTGTGGCACTGGTAGAGAAGTTCATTACTGCTTTGCTGACAAGACAGATAACTTCAATTTCGAGTGGCTGGTTTATCAAGGGATTGGCTTTCCAATTTTCCGGTGTGCTGGGTTCACCACCTTTCTTTGTTGTCGCTTCTGTCGAAGGGATTACAAGTAAACACGGACCATTCGCATCTCTGCATTCGTTGAGCGCTTTCATATAGAACTTGGATGAACTCACTGTGTCATTTTTGCTTTGACAATAAGTAGAAAAAATTTGAAAAATAATAAGCTTAAAAATTTTGTGTTCGGAAGTGGTGTTCATAGAGGAGAGGGCTTCTTGTAAAATTTTCATTCCATCCTCCGTCTTTCCGATAACAAGCTGATAGATTCCAAAGTAGCACAAGTTTTTTCCTTTTTCTCCATCACAGTCGGAAGATGTAGGCACTCGGAGTTCTTGACATTCTGAAAGCAGCTTCTTCGTTTTTCCACCTGCACCCCAGGTCACCTCAGGAAACGCTCTGGAATTGAGAAGTCGCCTGTAGAAAACATTTTTCCCGGACTGATTAGCTGCTTTTAAGGCAGAGTCGAGAATCTGGTCAATCTTGGCTCCTTCACTCCAATAAAGTGAGTCAAGAAAAAGTTCTGCTTTCGTCAAAATATCAAAACTTCTGTCTGCTGTCATTGAATCTAAACAACCGTCAATTAGACTTTGAACAATTTCTTTTTCGTGTTCATAGAACTCAATGAATGCCGACATGGAACGCCCAGTGAGGAAATTCTCATTTAGTTTCTCGAATTGGTCAATGTAAAATGCATGGTAGCGAGACTTTGAAATGAGCACTGTTTCTTTCATATCAGTTTCTCCCTTTTCCTTTGCAAACGACTGAATTAGTGTATGCATAGAGAATTTATCGGAATTTGAACAACAATCAATAAGAGATTTCCTTTGAAGTCTTCGCATCACTTTCTCTGCTTCGGTTGTTCTTGTTATCCCCAAAACAGCTGCGGCAATCTTTAAATCAAACTGCGCCGGAAGAATACTCAGGGCAACTAACGATTCTTGTTCTTTAATAGAGAGTCTCTGGAAAGACGAGTCAAATAAGGTTTTCAATCTCAGATTGCTTGGATAATCTGGGTTGTCCAACATGTCAACAATGTTATCTGAACACTTCATGAAATCATCAAGATATTGACTGCATCGAGCGAAATCTTCTGAAATGGAGGAACACAATAACTTAATGGCTAGAGGCACCTGCCCGCAGATTTGCGAAACTTTTGTTAAGTCCGAAGTGCTCGCTTCCGGAAGCAGTTCTCGAGCCAGGGCTTGAGATGACAAATGATCTAATGGTCTAATCCTGACAGCCATGTGTCCCTGCAAATGTAGATTCAAGAAAGACAAAGACTCCCTTGTCGTTAGAAGGAAGTTGACCTTGTCACTGCGATTGAGAAGATCGCCAATCAAATTTATAACCTCTTCCTTTACATTTGGCACACCACATTCAAACAGGTCATCAGCATTGTCGAGGATTATAACACAGCGATCTGATACTTTGTCAAAAATTACACCAAGCTCATCATCAGTTGATAAACGCTGTAATTTATCAGTTTCAAGTGTCTCAGACTGTCGGAAAAGGCTAAGAAATTTTGATGTTAAATCGCTTTTTGACTTCAGCCCACGCAATGAGAGAAAGTAGACGGGCAATTCACGGGCTTGAAGACGATGCCCCACGGCGATTGCAATGGACGTTTTTCCGAACCCTGGTGATCCCCAGACTGAGACGAGTCGGGTTGATTGGGAAGTCATGTGACCAACAATTTCGTCACATTCGGTCTCACGGCCAGTGAAGTGGGGGACCTTTGGAGGAAGATTTGATCTTGGTAGAAATGTTTTAGATCCTAGCAAAAAAAAAAAAATTAAAGTAGCTCCCGTTAATAAAACTTTTTCTGTTCAACAAATACTTTATACCAAACAAATAATACTTAACATATATTTATCTTTCTAACCCTGTTGTTTGAAGCGAATAATCGTTTAACTGGGATTAACAGCAAACAATTTCTTACTCTTTTGTTTAAAGATGAATTTCCCAGTCAACCTTTTTTATGAAGAGTAAAACAAATTTTGACAAGGAAACGTTGTTGATTTTTTTTTATGAAGCAATTCAAAGTTGTCGTTAAACGTGGACTTGCAAAATCCTATTTAAATAACTGTGACAATCTTCTGTGGCAATTTCTTCTCCATCACGTAGACGGTTGAGACATTGTAAAGTTTGTCTGACAGTCACACCACCAGAAATTCGTTCTTTTACTCATAAGTCGAGAAATGTAAAACGAAACGAGCGGGAAAAAGTTTCGCACAAAAATGGAAACAAGGCGTAAGGAATTCGCGCGGCTGTTTTTCAGTCCCACTGATCGCTAAGAGAAAGAAGGGACGGAATGTTATATCTCTTACAACTGTAGAACGGGCCAAAAGATGAACAGTTCCATGCGGTTCTATGTATGTATAAAGCACGTGATAAATGTCATTTAACCGATTGTTCAGTCGTCTTCAGTTCCTCAATCTTCTGTTATATCGTCATTTTCTCTTTTTTTTTTTCATTTTTAATTCTATCTCCACCTATTAGTTCATCTTTTATCAATTATTTCATCCTTACAAAAATTAGTTCATCCTTCCATTTTCCTTTCTGTCTGAAGCTTCTTTTTAATGTCATCTTCTAGCTGACAAACTCTTTGCGTAGGAAAGTCCGACTCAGTCAAACTTCCGACGGCATCAATGGGGTCAGTGGTGACGCCAAGAGCTTTGATTGCGTCTTTGGTATGTTGAATGTATTGATCAAATGTCTTTTTGTCAATCTCGGAGCTGGATGAGTGACAAAAAACATTTCTTAGAAGTCGCAGTTGATCAATGGCCAAGGCAAACGTTTCAGCATATTCTGCTCGGGCTGATCACAGAAGAATGAAACGTTCCATGAGGTAATCCCCAGTGCTTCACGAACAAATCACTGAGTGTCCTGTGATAACCTGTACTGTCTGGTAAAGCGAAGGACCGCGCGAAGATCGTGGCCTGAAAAAAGGCAGTACAATCCCATTCATCATAAGAGAGGTGTGTGGGTACTTTGGTTTTGCCACCCTCTGTGGTGAGGAACATGTTCCGCACAGTAATGGAGTCATCCCAAGGTTGGTAACCAGGTAGATGAGCAAAGGTACTGTCCCACATGTGTTTGAAGCTTTGCCGTAAGGCTTTCGGGAACTCATTCAACACGACAAAAGCAAACTTGAAATAGTTCAACTGTTCGTTGGTAAAGGGCTGTAGAGCCATTCTTGATGATGATGAGATAATATTAGCGAAATTTTGTGTTTATATCACCGTGATGATTTTACTTTCTCTGTTAAAAAAAAAAAACAGCAGCGAAGAGTTCAATACAACCTACACCAAACCTTTACCAGAAAATGTTTAGTTAGTGGCATGTGGTCTTTATGACGATTGATTCTATTAAAAAGGAATGTCTATATATGTCTGTTGGTCAGTGTAATTTGATCATGGCATTTTCTACAAATAAGCGTCCAATAATGTAACAATCTCCCTATATCTGCCTTTGAATGTTAAATTTTTTCCCGTGGGAGATGCGTCATTAATGGTTTGTGCTCTCGGGCTTCGTAGCGCGAACTCTATTTTGACTATTTTTCACCACCAAAATAAAGTGTAACCTGTGATTCTCTTTAACATTAAAGTGTATATGACAGAATTTTTTATTTGCCTGATCAAATCTACGTGGCATGCTGATGCGAACATTGTGCTCTAAGGCTTCAGAGCGCCAGTTCTATTCCTTTTTACCACCAGAATAAAGTGTCTGGATGATGATCTTTGCTCCATTTTCGCACTTAGGAAACTTCTTATGTGAATAAACAACTTCTTTTCTGTAAGAGAAAGACCCTGGAAACGAGGTTCGAGAATAATTCGTTTCTGATTGACATGGCTAAATAAAGGAGCTTTCTGTCAGCACGTTTACCGTTTAATGCATAAGTTAATTGCGGTTTGATATCAGAATGGAGTGAGTGAGCGAGTGAGGAAACTAGAGACTACCAAAAAACCTCATTACCATTCGGTACAAATGGTAGATGTGGAATTGGACTATTCAATTGAGCCTAGAGAATTTTTTCCTGCTTTCACCAATGCAGTGAGACCTCTCAATGATGGGAACAGTCTGACTGCAATATAGCACGCTTTCATGGAGAGGCATCCTCCTTACAGTGACGGGGTTTCCAGTACCTCTGAGAAAGTGCGAATAAGTTTTTATAAAATAAAATGTTAAAACGTTTGCATTAAAATTTTATTTCGATTTGTACATATTGACACTCAAGCCAGAAATATGCGCTGCACGTTTAAGTTTCCCTGCATGCATTAGTTGGTTAACGTTGCCAGGATTCATAAGTTGAAAGGAACTGACTCTGGATATGGTTATTTGCATAATTGCTAAAGACATAAAGATATAAACGGCTACTCCTAAAATTATATTCGCTGTCATATTCAACACCTACTTCTTACTTTGAACATCATAGTTGGAGTGACGTTGCTCTGAAAATGTCTGAAGTATTTCGAATCATAGGCAAAATTAAAGATCTTAACTACAAATGACTGATTCAACAGTTGTTCGTTGTCCGTCGGAAATATCTCTAGATTGAAGTTTTAGCTTTTTAAAGGGGTTTCCGTTAAGGAGTTTCAGTACACGTGGATTCGACACTCACAAAGTAACAAACTTAAAGGTTTGGTCTTGTTTGATCACTGTATCGATGTTGTTACTGTGGACTAGTAGATTTATGCAAACAAAGAGAAAATTTTTCTTCAAAAAGAGAACTTCAAATCAAGTACAATTTAACTGAATTGCTCAATATATTGAAACGTATATGTCTTAAAATAACAATCAAAATAATTAAACAAAACAAAATAATCAAATCTTGTAATTCTGATATTAAACGGTAAACGTGTTGACAGAATGGTCCTTGAAAACCTAATTAAGCACAGGTCAATCAAAAAAAAAAATTCTCTTACCTCGTTCCCAGGGTCTCTCTCTTCTAGGGAACGAGGTTGATTGTTAACAAAACAAATTTCTTTAAGCGAAAGAAGATCAAAGCTTACACTTGATTCAGGTGGTAAAAAAAAATTCAAGCTACGAAGACTCATTCACGCAAGAAAACATTCAAAGGCAAATGAAGTGAGATTGTGGTATTACTCACAGCAGCTACATGCAGTGTGCAATGTGACATGTTCTAGGAAACGTTTCAGCCCACTGTGAAACACGACATCCACGCAGCACGATTTGTTTCGCGTGACGTCATCTCGTATAACGGATGTCACGCTTTAACATAATGCAATTCTTGTTAAACAACAACAAAAGGAAACATAAACGCTTCTGGGTCCGTCTAAAAGCCTTAGGCTTTCTTGTTAGCTTAACAAGTGGTTAAACGGTTTAAAGCTATTTTCTGTAGCTTCGTGTTTCAATTGTTACACTTTATTTGGTGGTGAAAAAATAGAATTGGCACTAAGAAGCCTGAGAGCACGAACCATCAATGACGCCAGTTCCATGGCAAAATTAAACATTCAAAGGCAAATGAAGTTAGATTGTTGCATTATACATTGGACGCCTTTTTTGGAAAAAAGGTTGGCACTTCATCGAATTACCATGGGATTGCTCGAAAAGCCTTTGTTGAATACTAAACGGTATCATAAATTACTATTTCTATAGCATTTTCATATTTTTAACATTATTTTTTTTTAACTTGTAACACGAAAACATCAGCTGTGCTGTAATTTTTCTATCGGGTATAAATAAATGCTGCTACTACTATTATTACTACTACTACTACTGCTACTACTATTGCCACTACTATTTTAACAATAGAGTGTTTCTGTCAAGGAACTATCGGTTGATAGTTGCCCCGCGGAAATTTGTTGTTCCTAAAACAAATATTAGCCCGAGAAGCGAAGCTTCGAGGGCAAATATGCTAGTTTTAAGAACATCAAATTTCCAAGGGGCAACTATCAGACCGATAGTTCCAAGACAGAAACACTCTATTGTCTTTATTGTTCACCACTAAATTTTCTTCCGCGCGCACATACAAAAACAAGCATCGTGAATAATTTTTACTTTTGGGGATAAAAAACTCAATTGAAACCCGAAATTTAACAAACGAAACAAAACCAGACGAGAAACCCACTAAATGCAGTGAATTTGGTTGGGTTTTTTTGTCTGCAGGCACGCTTGTTTACAAAAAAAGGCACGGGTGCGCTCGGGAGGGCACCATTTTAACAATAGAGTGTTTCTGTCGAGGAACTATCGGCTGATAGTTGCCCCGCGGAAATTTGATGTTCTTAAAACAAATATTAGCCCGAGAAGCGTAGCTTCGAGGGCTAATATGCTAGTTTTAAGAACATCAAATTTCTAAGGAGCAACTATCAGACCGATAGTTCCGAGACGGAAACACTCTATTGTCTTTATTGTTCACCACTAAATTTTCTTCCGCGCGCACATACAAAAACAAGCATCGTGAATAATTTTTACTTTTGAGGATAAAAAACTCAATTGAAAGCCGAAATTTAACAAACGAAACAAAACCAGACGAGAAACCCACTAAATGCAGTGAATTTGGTTGAGTTTTTTTGTCTGCAGGCAGCTTGTTTACAAAAAACAGTCACGGGCGGGCACTATCGATCCGGGCATTTTTCACGGGAGGGCATTATGGGCTGATAGTGCCCTCCGGCGGACGGGCACTATCGCGTCACGTGATCAATTTAAACCAATCAGAATCGGAGAAAATTTAGTGGCGAACTATAATATAACAATAGAGTGTTTCTGTCGAGGAACTATCGGCTGATAGTTGCCCCGCGGAAATTTGTTGTTCCTAAAACAAATATTAGCCCGAGAAGCGTAGCTGCGAGGGCTAATATGCTAGTTTTAAGAACATCAAATTTCCAAGGGGCAACTATCAGACCGATAGTTCCAAGACAGAAACACTCTATTGTCTTTATTGTTCACCACTAAATTTTCTTCCGCGCGCACATACAAAAACAAGCATCGTGAATTATTTTTACTTTTGGGGATAAAAAACTCAATTGAAACCCGAAATTTAACAAACGAAACAAAACCAGACGAGAAACCCACTAAATGCAGTGAATTTGGTTGGGTTTTTTTGTCTGCAGGCACGCTTGTTGACAAAAAAAGGCACGGGTGCGCTCGGGAGGGCACTATTTTAACAATAGAGTGATTCTGTCGAGGAACTATCGGCTGATAGTTGCCCCGCGGAAATTTGATGTTCTTAAAACAAATATTAGCCCGAGAAGCGTAGCTTCGAGGGCAAATATGCTAGTTTTAAGAACATCAAATTTCCCAGGGGCAACTATCAGACCGATAGTTCCGAGACGGAAACACTCTATTGTCTTTATTGTTCACCACTAAATTTTCTTCCGCGCGCACATACAAAAACAAGCATCGTGAATTATTTTAATTTTGAGGATAAAAAAACTCAATTGAAAGCCGAAATTTGACAAACGAAACAAAACCAGACGAGAAACCCACTAAATGCAGTGAATTTGGTTGGGTTTTTTTGTCTGCAGGCAGCTTGTTTACAAAAAACAGTCACGGGCGGGCACTATCGATCCGGGCATTTTTTAAGATTTTTTCGAAAATAAATGAACGAATACGTGATAAGTGAGATGAATATAAAATATTTAATTTTACCTTGCACGCGTCATAAAATTGTGCTTCTTGCTGCGCTGTCTGTATTTGCTGTAGGTTTCTGATTACTCACTTTCTTTCTTAGGGATCATTATCCTTGCAGATCACCGATAGTTTGGCTTCACTGTTCCACTATTTGTCCGTCAGTTGACATGAATGCATAAGCGTAGCATTTTTTAAATAAAATTTTACCAGTATTTTGTGCAGCGATTTGTATGGTCAGGATTGTCATGAAACTTCCTGATACAAAACTTGAGGGGTCTGAGACTTATTTGCTAAAGTTTAGAAGAAATCTGTCGTCGGGTTTTAAATTTATGGACATTTTTGGTAAAAACTAGATTTTGAAAATATGTTCAAATCTCAAAAGTTTTTTTTCCAACTGAAAATCGAATGCCATTTTCCGTAAATTGGAACATTTTTCATTCAGGACGCAAAAATTCGAAGAAATCGGTGAAATCTTTCCTGCCAAAAAGCGCGATTCATGCAACCATCACGTAAATAAATAGGTTCGGGCCACCTTATAATTTCACATGTGAAATTATAAATTAACGTTAAAATTTCGCGCCAAAATTAAGGAGTAATTTGTCACCTATGAAACATTTTGAAATTTTGAGTCGTCTTTTCGAACCACTGAACACATAGGGCACTCGACTCGTGTAAAAAACGGAATCCAACAACCGCCCACAATAAATCTTAGATATATTTTCGCTTGAATTTCATCTTAGCCAGCTATATTTGAAACTTTTTGTCAACAGCAGAAAGGAATCTCTCAAAGGTTTTCTTCAAAGACTAAAAAACTTGCGAACTTGAGCAAAATGTATGCTTTCAACTTTTCACGCGCGGAGTTCGCAAGGGATGCAGTATACCAGTCAAAAACATAAGATGCAAAGCGTAATTTGTCACCTATGATATTAATATGAAATCAAATGTTATACTCGTGAAATTAGGAAATAATTTCACTTGCATTTTGTCAAAATTCTAATAATTTCCCGAGCCTAAAAAGGCTCGGGAAATTATTAGAATTTTGACAAAATACTTTTTAGGCTCGGGAAATTATTAGAATTTTGACAAAATGCAAGTGAAACTATTTCCTAATTTCACTCGTCACCATTTGATTACCCATACTTACTATTTAACTCCAGCCGAAAATTGTTTCTCTAAACCTTCATCGTCTTTCATCACTTTCTAAAATATCTAGAACTGTTTCAAAATCGTCTCCAAATATAAAGCGATTTTTCGCATCGTTGAGCTCTCGGAAGTCTAAACAGGATTGGCTGAGAAAACAAAAGAACAAACAACAGAACAATTTCCCTAGCCTTGAAAACAACAGACGTGCGTAAATGAAATTTACAGCTTCTGCTGAAGACGTGCGTGGCGGCAGGCCATCTTAAATGAGCTTGTGCATTATCATTCCTCTCAAAAAACTAACTATTGCCAACGCTGTCGTCATCAAATTCAATTAGCGAACTATATTCGGTTAAATTCGAAAGCTAATCGAACTTTCCACTTAATTTTGTCCCATTAACTTAAACCCCTTACACTACTTGCACGATTATTTCAGTGGAAATTTGTTCGAATGCCTGTATTTCTTCTAGTGAAATAATGAGTGCTTCGATCTTCGAGATTTAGGAAATAAATAAAATGCCTGTAGATTTCGCAGAGGGACATAGAACATACTGTCTGTGCTTTGGCCAGTAGGTAAACGCTGTGACAAGTCACAACGACACCTCACAAAGTCGAAAAATAAGATTCCTTTCCCTTTTTCGTTCCCCGCTGGAAGCTCCAAAATAAAACATGCATTCCTATAGATATAAGTCACTCAACTACAGTCTGTGTTTCTTCTTGGAAAACCTTGTGACTAATAAGCAGCAATATGTTCACTTACCTTTAACATGAATGATGATCCATTTAACAAACAAGAACTCTGTGCGCGATTTGGACAGGCAAAGTAAACAACATACTTGCTGAACTGTTTCAGGAATTTTGCAGAATTACGAGTAAACCACCAGGCTTCCCGCCAGAAAGCTCTCGGAAGGCTTAACAGGATTGGCTGAGAAAAGAAAGAAAACACAACAACAAGACAATGACCCTGGCCTTCAAAACAATAGAAGTGCGTAACAGCAGGGAGCCAATCGTGCGTAGCGACAGTTGCTCACTGTCGCTTTCTGAGAATTCAATCCAAGAGTATGATCAAATCCTAAAGCTTCCAATAATATGAAGGTCAAAAAGTTATTTCCATGACTTTGGACCTTTTGTTCACAGCCATTTCAATTAACGTTGTCCGTTCAAAGCTTTAAGACAAGACCGAAAGGTAGTGTGGGTAGAAGAGTAGAGAAGCTGCACGTGCTGAATACTAATAAATACATAGGCTGCGGTCACATCTAGGCTACAAACTATAGTTAAGATGGCGATAACTATAGTTAGCTATTTCGGTAACGTGACCGCTTCTCTGTTTACCCTAACTATAGTTAGAAAATTTACGCCTCGCTGATCCAAAACAATACACACTAACTATAGTTATACCCAAGTAGGGTTCATGGGTTAGTCTTAAATTTACAAACGAACAACCAATCAGAATGTGACAATTCTTTTCGAACGTGCAAAACAAAACGTGAAGGGAAGGGAAAAAATAAAAACAACATGCCAAGAAATCAACCTGACTTCATCTTATTTTCTTCATAGCCGAGATGCCGTGCAAAAATAGAAAAAAATAGAGGAACAACTAGACACAGATCAACAACAAGGGCTGTCAAAAGCTCATTTAATTCGAAATTATTCAAGAGCTAATCAGAACTAACTGTAGTTAGCTGCATTGGTGTGACCGCAAAGACGACCACAAGCACTAACTATAGTTAGGTATGACGTCACGTAACTTGAGACTAACTATAGTTAAACTTTAGTTACCTTATTGTTACTTATTTTCGCGGGACTTAATGTTCGCGATTTTCGCGATTTTGAAAAAATCGCGAAATTAAAGACCCGCGAAAAAAGGTTCTCGCGAAAAATAACGACGCGAACTTTAATACCCTTCTATATAATTCGTTATAATTATTCAACGTCATGGTCAGTTTACCACATAATGTTCTTGGTACAGTCGTCAAACTAGCTCAACTTTGTTACAAAAGAACATGTCAAACTGTTTTAAGCTTTGTTTTGTTATGTGGTTTTGTTCAGTGCCATTGGAAACTATTTTCGTAGAAAATTAAAATCAGTTGTGTTAATTTTGAGACTTACTGTTTGTTAATGTAGACTAGTATTTTGACACAGTTTTCGCGAAATTTAGTTCCTTTAAATGTATTCTTTTGGCCAAATCGCGAAATTTAAGTCCCGCGAAATATGCCCGTTCCATTTTCGCGAAATTAAGTTCCCGCGAAAATAAGTAACAATAAGGTACATCGTAGATGTGACCGCAGCCATAGCGGACAAGACAAACGCAAAGTTGCACGTTTTCTTTGTCTTCCGACACGCGGAAACAAGGTACTTTTAGCCACACTGAATTTTAGAAGAATTTTCAAAACTTAAAACCAGGCGACGGTAAAAGTAAAGCTACAGAAAGGCCTCCTACCAAGAAAACCAATTCGTGAATCCTTCACGTGCAAAATTACAAACTTGTACATTCCTGCAGGACAATATGCAAAATTCAAGTTAATACAAAGGACAACGTTAATTGAAATAGCTGTAAAACAAAGGCTCTATGAAAAAAGTCTTGAACGTGTTATTACTACTAAGCTGAGAATTGGCCTGTCAGCTTGACGTTTTCAAGTTTAGATCTATAGTTCATGATCATATCACTTGTTTATCGCTTCAGTACACTTTCATGGTAATTTTTAACAAAATTGGACCATCATTTAATAGTAGTTTCCATACATCTTTAGGCTCACAGGACATGAACCTAGTAATAGTGTTCCTTTACCTGTACAATATCTTCTTCTAAATAAATTTAACATTCTCAAGTAAAAATCGTCTGAAAGGCTGTTCGTTTTAAAAATTCCACGTGGTACGTGACAACATAGAGGTCCCCGCACACATGGGGTCAAGACGCAGGGACATGCCGCAGCGACATGAAGCAGTGACAAAATTATGTGTTGTTCACAGGACATGTAGCAGGGACGTGTAGCGGGGACATGTAGCAGCGACAAAATCACAATGTGTACACACGCAAGAAAATGTAGCGAGGACGTGTGTGCTGATAATTTTTGGCGCGTGCAACACGAATTCTTGCAACATTTTGTCCCTGCAACATGTTGCACGCAGTCCAACGAGTTGAAATCCGTGCAACATGTCATAGGGACAAAACTGCCGTAAAATCGTCCCTGCTACATGTTGCTGCAACATGTCCCTGCGACATGTCCCCACGTGTGCGGAGACCTTAAACGCGGATTGATCTGTCGCACGTAATTTCGATGTTGATGATGTTGGTCACGTCTGACTTGTTTAGTTTCAGATCGTGTTTAAAACAATTCAAGATATTTTAATGTGCCATTCCTTTTGAGAAACATAACAAATAATTATTCATCTATGAATTCAATTGAAATCCTCACTGATGTTTGTGCTGAAGTTTTAGGCAAGCACTTACAGCAGTCGCGAGTCAGAAGATATTAATATAAAAGTAGCTACAGTTTGAGCATTGGAGTAGATATTTGCATTCTGTGAAGTATTTAAACTGCATATATTAAAGTTTCTATAAAATTTCAACGATGACGTTTTGTGCTTCTCCGATTTGCATATATCAGTTTCCCGTCCGGTAGCTGCCGGTTTAGCTGCCTCCTGATAAATACGGGCTATTTTGCATGTACTCAATTTCATTCTTTGGTCGGCCATAAAAGTGTATATGACATATTATTTATTTAACTGTTCGAATCTACGTGGGATGCTGATGCGAACATCGAAAAAAGAAATTCGAAATCTTCTTATTTCACCGCGTTTTCGACCTAAAAAACGTATAATTTTCACTTCCGGTTGGGTCCAAAACCGCGCACAGTGGGAAGCTGAATCTATTCTGCTTTTGACGTCATGGCCGGACTAGACCCAGCTCCCCACTGTGCGCCTTGACGTCAAACAAGTGATTCACTCAAGAACCAAACAAATTGAACGGGGAATTTCAAAGGAAGATTGCAGCTGGGTTGCCAGAAAACCGAAAAAAAAGCTTAAAGGCTTGAAAGTTTAAAAATTGATCTGAAGGCTAGAGGGATACTAGTGTAATAATAGTTTTTTCGAAGGGCTGATGGAAACAGCGTGTGCAAAATAAAACTACCATATATCATATCAGTGTCAAACAAAACTACAAGAAGTGGTAAAACTGATCGAGCTTAAACGTGGTTTCTCGGCATGTCATTGTGAGTGAATTCCAGTTCTGTAAGACGTTTTTTATTTTGCCTCCACTACACATCCGGACACACAAACCATTGATTAAATTGGGTGCGTTGGCCAGCCAAGCCATCGTCCCGTTTATTCCATCTCAACATATAATACAAGGTATGAATAAATGACAACTACTTAAGTGCACCAAAGCCGGACACGAAAACCCCTAAAAACCAGCAAGTGGAGAAAACGGGGAACGTGTGGCCCCGACCAAGGCAGTGGCGCAACCCTTGGGGGTTTAGGGTATTATTATCTAACTACTGTAAACAAATACTTTTCCAAATATACGATCTTACAGTGATACAATTCTGATAGCAAACCTAAATATTTAAACAAGACGAAGCGTCATTCGAAATATATGATCTTACAGTGATACAATTATAATAGCAGAACTAAATATTTAAACAAAACGAAGCGTAATCCTGCATCCACTGATGACATATGAAAAACAAATATAACCAAACATTGACCAAAACGTGACGAAGGCTGACCGTAGAATGTCTCACCTTTCTAACGGCCACCTATTTAAACTCAAATCCCACTATACACTGCGCACTTCAAACCCGCACCCAGCCCTCTGATCCGTGCCGGCAAAATAGTAATTTATGCTAATTTAAGATCATCACAAATTACATATTTTGCCTCCACTACACATCCGGACACACTAACCATTGATTAAATTGGGTGCGTTGGCCAGCCAAGCCAACATATAGAGATAAAAAGAAAGGGCTAGAGCAAAGTGATTATAATTTTGAACTTCTCATCTACTTGCTAGAGAGTGTCAACAGAATGTAACTAATTGTTCACAATAGAGGTTGAGGCCAAAGGGCCATGTTAGCGGAAATTCCTTGAAAGAGACCATCATCTGAGTGGGTAGTTCACAGATCGTGCAGCCACTTGAAAGCATGGAAAGCGCAATTGATAGAGGAAACTGATTATTTTGCTTGAATCCAGCAGATACTGCAGATCAATGTACAATTGATGTGCTTCACAGGGATGAGATTGGTAGCCAACACAGTTGTATAAAAGTCATAAAAGGATCTCCATCTGTTGAAAACTCTTGCGTAACTAAGTCCCGGAAGATCTGGAAACAAGAGCTGTAAATTTCATTTTCTCCATTATTAAAGATACCTCTCCCGTATTACAAATAGATGAAGCCCAGAACCTCGTGTCAAAAAGTGTCTGCAGAAAAAACGAAAAAACCAAGTGAAAATAAAACAATATGTGACAACAAAGAAGAGGGGGAATATATACGAAATTAAAAATAACCCCAACCTGCCTTAACAAAACAGAAACTAAGCAAGCTAACAGACAAGCAACTTCCAAAGAAACACAATAAAATATTTGTGAACGCTTTATCTAGAAAGAAACAAAACTACAACAAACATACTCTATATACCACTCAAAGGTACTAACTGATATACAATTGTTCAACATCAACAGTCTCACATCAGCCCCTTCAAGGGCAGTGTTTACAAATCTTCAAAATAAGCAAACTTGTATGACAGACCGCTCAAGGGCACTGTATGCAAATCTTCAACATTAAGAATCTTATATCATAGACCCATCAAAGGCACTGTTAAACAAATAATCGAAAATTACAAACTGATATTATAGATCCGTAAACGGCACATGTCAAGGGCCACGTCATCTTCAAGGAGAAGGCTTGAAAGCCAAATAGCAATGTACTAACATTGTGGGACGCGAAATGCATTGGAAACCAACGCGAAACGTTGGCTTATAAGAATACTAAAATTATTGCGTAAAGGTACAAAGATCAAGATCAATAATACAAACGCTTTTCCTCATATTTTTAATAGGAATAGATAAAGGATTAAATATCGTTGGAGGTGTTGAAAATAAAACGAAACATTGCAAACTAAAAAACTCGTAATAGCGATCTCGGCAAAGACAGATCCGAGCAACACTAAAACTAACATTGCTCCTAAAAGCGATCTTAGCAAAAACAGATTCCATCATCACTACCGGTAAATCTAACAATGTTTCTTGTAACAAAAACCCCAGAATTAAAAGTAGTGGCAACTTGAACCCCTACTTATTGTGCCTAATATGAAACAAGGTGCACCAAAAACTTTCCAAAATACTGAAGTGATAATTAAACACAATCTTTTCACTTGACACCAGATTTAATATCACAAAACACCAACAGAACAAGTAAACGAAAAGAGGGATCAATACAATGAATGGCAATGGCAAAGCTTCAGACTCATGATCTAGGAAATAAAATACAAAAACAATTGAATTAATGTAAAATAAGATGAAAAGCGCTAAATGCGACTAGTATGAAAAAAAAACCAAAGGATAACTAGGATCAAAACTGAAAGCAAACGCAAAACAGAACAAACTACACCTTGATTCTGGGCATTCCTTTCAGTGATTAGCTGGTGGACCGTACTTTCTTTAACTGCTATAACAGTGAAGGATAATTGGGACACTCAAGCTTGCCAGATCGTGCAGCGGCTTGAAACCATGGAATGCGCAACTGATAGAAAACACTGATGTGCTCGAATACAGCATTAACTGCATGAACGAGGCACAATTGATGGGCTTTACAGGGATGGGACTGGTACCCAACACAGTTGAGGCAAAAGATCTCCATCTGTTAAAAACTCCTGTGTAACTAAGAGAAATCTCTGAAGCACTCAAAAAACAAGAGCTGTAAATTTCATTTTCTTTCTTTTTATTATTATTTTTAATAATAATAAAGACACCTCTCCTGTATCACATGTAGGTGAAGACTATAACCTCGTGCCAGAAATGTCTAAAGAAAAAACGAAACAAAGTGATAATAAAGGAATATGTGAAAACAAACAATGGTACTTGAACAAAAGAGAGACTAAGCAAGCTAATACATACAGACAAGCAACTTCCAGAGAAACGCAATTCAATATTTATGAACGCTTACTCCAGAAAGAAACAAAACGACAAGAAACATACATGTACTCTATACACCACTAAAGGGCACTATGAAAATATATAAATACTTGACATTGACAGTCTCATATCAGACCCCTAAAGGGGAGTGATAATAAATCTTCAACATTATCAATCATTAAACATAGACCCCTCAAGGGCACTGTATTCAAAACTTCAACATAAACAATCTCATATCATAGACCCCTCAAGGGCACTGTATTCAAATCTTCAAGATAAACAATCTCATATCATAGACCCCCAAGGACAGTGTAATCACATCTTCAACAAAAACAACAACAACAATAATAATAATAATAATAATAATAGTAATAATTTTATTTGTCTATTTCTAAAATATTTACAATGGCTAAAGATACATTCTGACTTAAATTTGAGCATACATTACAAATACGACTTATTTTTGGTAATAATAATAATGATGATGGTTTATTTGCATTCCAACAATATTGGCTCTTCTATGCAAACTCAAGGGCACTGTATTCAAATCTTCAACGTAGACAATCTCATATCATAGACCCCTCAAGGGCACTGTAATCAAATCTTCAACATAAACAATAATAATAATAATAATAATAATAATAATAATGGTTTATTTGAATTCCAACAATATTGGCTCTTCTATGCAATCTCAAGGGCACTGTATTCAGATCTTCAACATAAATAATCTCGTATCATAGACCCATCAAGGGCACTGTATTCAAATCTTAAACATAAACAATCTCATATCATAGACCCCTCAAGGGCACATGCCCTTCAAGCAGAAGGCTAAAAAGCCATAAAGCAAAGTACTAATACTGTAGGACGCAAAATGCATAGGAGACTAACGGGAAACCTTAGCCCGTAGCAACAATATAATGTATGCGCAAAAATTAACCGAGATCAATAAACGCAATAACAAGGAATAAAATAGGAACAGATAGAAGGTGTAGAAAATATATAGTGATACACTCAAAACTAATAAGCCCGTTATAGTGATCTGAACAAAGACAGATAAATTTTCAGCACCAATAAATTAGTGATTAATTGTTTGTTGTAACAAAAAGCCGTGGAATTATAAGTAGTGGCAACATGAAGCCCGACTAATAGTGCCTATAATGAAACAAGGCGTGGGAATTACTTTCCAAAACTGAAGTGATCTACGCAATCTGCCTTTAAAGAAAACATGAATAAAGTGTTAAATCAAAAGGAAATCAAACCAAAAGTAAAATGGAACAAACTACACCTTGATCCTGGGCGTTGTTGCTTAGCCACTCTGACCGTAAGTCGGCAGGACCAGCACAAGAAACGAGTCTCTACAGAGACCTGGTTTTGCTTCAGCTCTATAAGTTTTCTTCTCATCGTCTTCGTCCGACATCCGCCACGTCGTGATGTTTGCATTCCAAAGCAGAACGGCGACTAAAAAGACATTCCCCGATAGAACGCTTTCTTGGATTTGTCAAAGTCTTTACGACCGATATCGTCTTCAATTGCGTCTAGGACCGATTTGTTAGCTCTAAACTGATCTTCATTACTCTTCTTATTGAATGAAAGGAGAAGCAACGCGCTTCTTTCAACATCCCGCATCTGCTCAGCGGCACCTCATCGCTCGATCTCGTAGAACCAAGACAAAATATTGGTAGAACTAAAAATATAGTCGCGACAAGATTCTTTATCTGACCAAGAAGACCACGATTGTTCAGAGGAATAATTTCCCTGACTTTAGTTTTGTTAGGTGTAAAACCAAACATTGACCAAAACGTGACGAAGGCTGACCGTAGAATGTCTCACCTTTCTAACGGCCACATATTTAAACTCAAATCCCACTATACACTGCGCACCTCAAACCCGCACCCAGCCCTCTGATCCGTGCCGGCAAAATAGTAATTTATGCTAATTTAAGATCATCACAAATTACATTTTTTCAGCAAAAAAAAAGCCCTGGGAAAATCGTCAAACTATCGACACCAAACTTACCACCTGTAAGATGAAAAGCTGGTTTTTAACTTTAACATATTAGGCTCAAAACGAGTTTAGAAGTTGCGCATATATTGTTGTGATTTTAGCAAGTTTGCCGATCATAAAAATCTATACCGTCGCAGCTTTAAAATTTCCTGTTCGGTTTGTATGGTTCTTGAGTGTATCACTGAGCGCATTCTTATTTGATTCATGGCACACTGTGGGGAGCTGGCCAGCTGGGTCTAGACCGGTCATGACGTCAAAAGCAGAATAGACCCAGCTCCCCAATGTGCGCGGTTTTGGGCCCAACCGGAAGTGAAATTTCACGATTTTAGGGCTTGAAAACGTGGTGAAAAAAAAGAATTTCAATTTCTTTCTTCGATGTTTGCATCAGCATCCTACGTACGTAGATTCGATCAGGCAAATAGAAAAAACATTGTCATATACACTTTAAATTTTTGAACTTAATCAAATCTTAATATACAATTCAAAGGAGGTCCCATGGGAGTTAACATGGGAGTTTTATTTCCGGTTCCAACCTCCACTACACTGCTATAACTCTTTTTGTTGGAAATAAAACTTGTGACGTCATAATTGGTGTTTTTGACGACGACCGCAGACCGATTCCGCAGTGTTTTATTTAATTTAAAACACGAGGCGCAGCCGAGTGTTTTAGACTTGATAAAACACGAACTGCGACTTTATGAAAGGCTTCAAAATCTTCTGATGTAGATCGACTCATTCTCGCACTGTTTTTTAAGATCTGCAGTTATTTTGGCCCAGGAAATTGGACGTTAAGTTTAGTCCTGCCTTTATAGGTGGTTTTCACTGTCACTCCACTGTCACGCCGCGAAAAAATAAATCCAAAACTATTGAGTCAAAAATATCAAGAATATTACAGGTTGTAGAAAACTACTATATAAACTACTTGTCCAAGTCTCAAGTCTGTGCGTTATTCCGTACTCGAGTTATCCGTCAAAATGTTTCACGCAAATTTAGAGAGCACAGTATGGAATCGCCATGTTGGAGCCCAACTGCTTGGGCTCCAACATGGGGGCCTGAAATCAATGAAAACATCTGGCAATATAAATTCTGCTACAAAAAGCGGTTAAATCACCCTCATGAACAAACAAACATTTACATAAACACTTCTTGCAAAACCTCAACTGTCTACATTGTTAAAAATCGCAGGATGAGACTTTGATCTATTATTGCATGAAAATGCCAAATTCAAAATGCTCTATCTTAAAGACGGCGAATGCTATCGAGCTGAAAACCATCAAAAGGATCTATATTAAGGGCGTCTAATAGTCAGTGAAGGATAAAAATCCAAGAATTTTGCGATTCTGGGTTTTAGAATTTTAATGACGTCACGTGAAAACCAAGAATTAGATATAAAGACACTCATTGAACATTAATTTCTTTTTATTTTCTTTATGAATTATTAATTGGCTTTGGAGTGAAATTCAGCTCTTATCCGTCCCTCTACAGATGAGAACGCTTCTAGTCTTCTAGTAACAACTTCTTAATAACTTCTTGATCTTACATCGTTTTTACAGTATTGAATGGTATCAACTGATAACTGAAAAATTACTAAACTGAGATCTTGCTCGCGCTCTTTTCATTGAGACTACAACCATCAAACTGTCATAATTGAAAAATTTATGCTTACGTAGGGTCGACTTGCGCAGTAGAAGTACTCCTGTGCACAAGAAACGTTTGCAATTTTCTTTTCAATTTTCACTGTCATCCAAATAGTATCTGGACTAAACAAAACAACGTGAGCAATATCAACAGATCATTTTTACACAAAAATAAAATCAAATTTAAGTAATTAGAATGTACAGAACTGAGTTAGACTTAAAGCTGTTATGCAATCTGTTCAAGCGAGAACTCTACAAAAAAAAAGAAAAATACCGTAAAATTCCGGTTATAAGCCCCCCCGCTTAAAAGCCCCTTCGGTTTTAGGCCCATCTGCTTGGAAGCAAAAAAATACATCCGATTATAAGCCCCCCGGATATAAGCCCCCTCTACCGGATGGCAGTACTGAATAGGGCTAAATGTTGCTTTATTATGCGTTTTTAACTTAAAAACGTATTTCGATCAACACTCCCGTGGCTCTTTTCGAAACGTTGTTTTCATTTCGCTTATAAGCCCTCCCGAATATAAGCCCCTCCGTTTAAAAGCCCACCCAAATCCCCTTACGAAGTTGTATAAGCCCAGGGCTTATAACCGGAATTCTACGATATGCTGTTCACTGATATCCACTAATATAGCTAAAAAACATATCGCCAAATAAAAGTAGCTAAAAGTAATTTTACCAATTTTAAAATAGAAAGTAATTAGTCCAAGGAATTGAGCAGAGCCGACCAGTTTTTGGTCAAGAATGTCAAAACCATAAGGTCCGCACAAGTGGTCCTCACATTAAATTGAAGGACGAATTAGAGATAATGTTTATACCTGCAAAGGGGCCTTTTATTTGAAGTGGCCTTTTAATTTTTTTAAATAAGCGGTCAGCTGGTAAAATTTCTTGCACTGAAACATTATGGGATCGATCTGGGACAGCCGAGAAAATTCGTAAATTCTCGGGACGACCTCCGGTCGTTCTCCGAGATTAATATAGTAGCTATTCTCAGAGTTCCGAGCGGTTTTCGAAGATTTTTCGGTTCCAGGCCTTGCACCTGCTGACTGAATATTTAATTTCATTTTTTTTTTTCGCTTCCAGACCTACCAGCACACACCGCGCGCTTAAACTTTAAAATAAAAGCTACAAAGCAAAGTCGCCTTAGCAGATAACGTCTTTTACGCGCCCTTCAATTTCAGTGATGCGAGGGCCCCCTGTGGGTCTGCCGAAACATGGCTTCATCAGTTAAGTTAGTTGCCTAGAAACAGATTGGCTAGGGAAAAAATATTGAAAAACATCCGTTTTGTAGGGTTAAGTCGAATTAGTAAATATTCAGTTCCAGTTAGTACTAAACTTCAGCCAAATACAAGAGCGAACAATGCAAAAGAGAGCAGTTAATCGTAATGTTTAACTCGGGATAGTTATTTTCACAGTGAAAAACAGAAATTAGTACTTGAAAAATGAATTTATCCCATGCCTTTAAGAATACAGCAAGTCAGTAACCTAGAAAGCCGTTGCATATTCTGCTCTATACACCGATTTCACAAATGGCGGACGCGCGGAAAAAAACTGGTACGAGGCATGAAAACGAGGCGTTTTAGGATAAACAGCTTCCGTGTTACAAGGGGAAAAGTGAAAATTACGCGAGTTCTGAAGTTTTTGTTTGTTAAACGGGGAAATAGACCGTTTTCCTTCCAGGTTTTCGAGATTACGGAATTCTAAACGAGTTTACAGTCTAGTAATTATTCTTGTTTCTGTGTTGCAAGAAGAAAGGGACCGTAGATCTGCAGGGAAACAGAGTTAAAGTTTCGGTTTTCCAATACGGAGCTTCGACGGCTGTTGGCCGGTAAAAATTTACACGGAACGATATTGAAATTAATTTTCAAATTCTGTCAAGGTACGTTCTTTTCCAGACGCTGTCAAGGTATGTTCTTTTCATTTTTGTGAAAGCAAACGAAAAATTCTAACTCTGTCTCCTTGCGGATTTAGTAGAGCACGAACTCTGGCTTTGAATAGGAACTTCACAAGTCAACATTCAACTTTGAGCCACCTTGACCGGTCACATTTCATTTAAACAAATTTTAATTACTATTATTCTCTCGCTATTTAATTATTTTTATACTTTGCAAAACACCTTTGCTGTGCAATGGCAAATCGTTAAAATGTTGACAAATACTGTAATAAGTTTAACAGACGAAGCCGAAGACTACCGGTATTGAATTCCAATAGTATGATATATATGTTTCTTCTTTGTAATAAACCCTTATACCTGTATTTGAGAATACTTGATAAATGAATAAAAATCGCTTCCAATAATCTCAGCTTTATATAAATTAAAACGGAGGGCATCTTTATTCACGGTGTCCTGTAAAAGCTTGTAAAATGAAGCGAAACCGTGAATATTTGTTCTTTCAGTTGGACCTTCGTCGTGGTTGCCTAGCACGTGATTAATTTCTTCCCGAGATCAAACAACTTCAGTCGTCCGACACAACAGAAAGAATTCCAGCAGATTTCACTAAATTTACAGAATTAATAGCATTGTTTTTGACTTGAGGAACATTGTGATGATCTTGTTCACTGAAGATTGTGTTGAACATTTACTGTCCGCTTCACTTGATGTAACTCCTTTGGTTTGCGTGGAGCCAAGTGATGTCTTACGGTTTAATCGAATTAGCCGCTTTTTAGTCTGTCTGAATTATTTGAATACAATTTTTTTTCTAAAATGCAAGAATCTACTAGCCTACTAAATCCACAAAAACTACTAAGTCGATTGAGAATAACACATTTTTATTGATGCATTTCAGGTACGTATATGGTATCACGTATGGTTATTTTACCAGAAAAATATAAAGAAACCGGCCCGAAAATCCATTGTTACACATTTTTTTCACAACGTACATGTATGTTTACACAGACAATTGCGTGTTTATTTTCGTAATTTTTCAATGACTCACCAAAATCCTTAAGAAAATGTGTACACTCGTCTGGATACTGGAGCTTTCTTGACATAAGTCCAAGGTTTAAAATCGTTGGCGACCCACCGTATTTCAAGCCATGTGAAACCAAGAGTTTTGCTTACAACCAGAAACAAAACAACGTATTTGGCCGCGAACTTATTTCGAACTCGGTAATCTCGAAATCAACCTAGAAAACGAGCTAATACCCCCATTTAACGGAGGAGAGCTTCAAAACTCCTGTAATTTTCACTTCTCCCCTTGTAACACGAAAGTTGTTTATCCTAAAACGCCTCGTTTTCATGCTTCAGTACCAGTTCTTTTCCGCGCGTCCGCCATTTGTGAAATCGGTGTATCCCGCGGGTCGTATTCCGCGAAAGTTTTCCGGCGTTCACCACGGCCGCCAATTTTTCCCGCCAAAAGCCTTGCAGGCAGCGCGCGCCACTTTTTTCGCGAGAGAATCAACGTCCAAAACGAATGAGCAACCAAATTCTCTCTCCAGTTTGACAGTTTTAAATCTTCGGTGGTACCTGAATCTACAGACGGGAAACTTAATGGAGACGTCGAGAAATTTGCCGAACAGCGACTGAAAACCCATGAATGGCAGAGTAAACAGCTTTGGATTGCAGATCTTTGTCGCGTTAATGCATAATTTAAAAAAACTATTGAAAATAATGACGTGCCGTATTCTGTTAGCTATCCGAGGGGTGTTGGGATCTAAACCGGATAAGGTAACATTAAAAGCTTTACAACCTACGCAATTTGTTATCCGTCTTCGCTTCGCGGAGTACAACTAACGCGCGAACTGGCGGGACGACTACCAATATCTCACGATATTTGTGCTCCATAAGACCGGTTTAACAGGTTCCGTATACCTCTTCAATGCGTGAATGTTTATAAAACGTCGAAGAGTCAGCATTTCGGGAAATGAGACGTTGTATAATTAATCTCTTCTTAGACATTTTAGTGTGTAGTATCGCTATACATTTTTACTCGTCATTTACAATCGTGGGATATTTTACGGTATGCAACTCGAACACATTTCATAACTATGATACAAACACTGGGGTGAGGGGAAGCAAGGAGGTCTGGGACTGAATAACGACGTTGTCACAACTTGCGACGCGAACGCGATCATTTCATATCTAGTCAGCGGTTTTTTTGACGGTGCGGCAGCAGGCCATCTTTTCCCGAGAAGTGGAAGCTAGAGCAACCGCGACAACGATGTCGCGAGTTCAGTGTTTGTAAAGAGGTCAGAACTATCTCCGCTAAAATGTAAAAGCATGATTTAAATCCGAAAAATTCGTCATTGTCGTAGAATTTTTTGATTTTGTGTTACTTCTTAGTCTTCTTATAGCTGAAATGCAACCACAATGTACCACAATTTTCAACGCATGTGGGGTACCACAATTTTCAACGCAATTTTCACAATTTTCAACGCATGACGAAAGACAAACAACGTCCACGTCAACAAAGAACCTCGAAACTATAGGGCAGGAAAACAAAAGCTCCAACTCCTCACTGGGAAATTTTGATCGGCACGTTTTCATTACCGTTTCGGTCGTGGTTTGTTTTCACATCAACGCATGTTGACAACAAGAACCTTTCAGAAGACATTTTCCCGCTTTAAAGACAGAACTGAAAAAACTTTTTCAGCTGCTATAAAAAAAAGATCCAAACTCTCGCACTGGCCGGCATGCTGTTATTTTTGTTGTTGAAATTGTTTTGACAAGTTCAGAATGAGAGGATTGCTAATGCACTACGCTCACTGCGGTAACCCCCCCCCCCCCCCCCCCCCCAATGATTTCTTTGCAAGTTGTGAAAACATCGTTCAGATTTCATTTAAGAGAGTGCATGGGAAGTTGCTTCCACCTCTCCCCTGATACAAACAACTTCAAATAACATTACTAAAAATACATCGCGACAAGTTAAGAATCATTACGGAAAGTTTAGTTTCAATACGTAGTAACATCAAATTTTTGTGGGTTAATAATTTACAAGTAGCTCATGGATCTTGTAATTGTAAACACTTATGCATCAATCATCAGTAAACAAATTATTCCGAAGATTTGTTGGAAGGATCCGTTTACTTTTGTGCAAAATCAATGACTAGCAAACTTTCCTTTCACGTGTTTCATTCATTAAGCTTCAGTTCTCGTGTTAGGTCAGAGAGTTTCCACCTGAAGAAAAAAAAATAAACGCAATTTTTAAGTTAATTGTTCGTGTACAAAGTAAATTGTGATCTTTTAGAGAAACGTGTTTACTACTAAGTCATTGTCATTTATCTCATATTCACAGCCAGTAGTACGCGCATTTCCTTTGGTTTTGTCTATATCCAGTGACATTCGTGAATAAATACTACGATTCTTCTATAGTCCAATTTTAGCTGGCTCAAGAGCGATAGCTAGCGATACAGTAAATGTCATCCTGAAACAATGGTCTCAAACGAATCACTGGTGACAAGTTATCACCATTTTTGACATGAAAGGTTGCCATAACAAAAGAAATAAACTGTCGAAAAAAAACAATAGACCATTTTCGAGTTACCCGTTGCCTCTGTTTCAAAACGAGTCTACGTGCGAAACTATTCTAATGAAAATGAGTTTCACCTACAGGTCCACTTTCATGCAAGTTAAACTCATTTTCATTTGAATGGTTTCGCACGTAGACTCGTTTTGAAACAGAGGCAAAGGTTAACTCCAAAGGTTAACCCTACAAACTTAAAAACGAGTTCAATAGGCCCCCATTTTTACTATTATTTTCTAAAGGCCGAAAAAAAGACCGGTACTGAATAGGTTTAATTAGGAAGTCACGCTTAGAGGTGACCTCGCGAACTTTAACTACTTAAAGAATTGTTTCGTTAAGAAGCTATCTCCTTCCACTTAATAAGAGCGATTTCACAAACCTCGATTCTTACATGCTAATGAGAATCGTTAAATGCTAATGAGGATAAACAAAAAAGAGAGAGCGCACACACCACAGTTGTGCACGGGTGGCTTGCTGATCTACTAATAATTTTCTGGTATTTTTGTACTATCTATTGCATTTAAATATTGAAAGCATATTCAAATTTAAACTGCTAGATTAATGGGCTGTCAAAGGATCAGATTGCACACTCGCACTGTTCAATAAAAAAAGTTGTCGAATGGCAAATTCGCAACTTTGCGAGACGGCAAAACTGATATCTTTTCGGCAAGCCCGAGACCTTCTTAGCCTTATAGAAAGAAATGGAAACTTCGAGAATGCATCCCAGAAATATTTGAGACGACGGGACCGCTGAAATATGGCTTGTAAATTATGCGAGACACGCTTTTTTGAGGGACCGTTCACCACCGCTTAAAAATAAATCAACAAAGTTCAAGTTCTGTTTGCTGCCGGCATGTGAGACAGTAGGTAGTACGCATGCTGGTATGAAAACAAATCAGAAATCTCTTTTGTTCTTCCTCATTAGCATTTATAACGATTCTCATTAGCATGTACGAATCGAGGTTTGTGAAATCGCTCAAATAGCCTGAGTATCAGGCCTTCCTGAAAAGCCTGAAACTCAGGCTACTTGACTTTAAAAACAAATGGGGGAGTTCTTACCATGTGAAGAAATTTTGGATTTAAATAACTTGGCGGGATAATTACATTGGCGTGGGACTTTTCATTTTCAAATGTTTTTTTTACCACATCTGCACATAAAACTTTCATATTAATGGTTCAGCATAACGATATAATTAAACACAAAACAAGTTCAGCAGTCGTAACCCACCCTTCTAAACTACGCGTAACATTGTTCCCTTTAAACTTTTCGTACTTTGTAATTGCTAATAAATTTAAGTAAATTTTCATTTACCCTGGCCACGGGAGGCACCAAATTTCCTTCGCGACTAGCAATAAACCCGCGAATTCGCCGCACATAAACGTACCCCAGAAAAAAAAAAAAACTCTCGAACCAAGGACTATAACGTTAAGTGCCCCGGATATAGATTATTTAGAAATAATTTCGTTTAATTCAGTATACTCACTGGTTGACCAGTAGAGAGCTATGAACTGTACTCGGTAAGGAACAACACTAAACAATAGCTATCAGCAGTGTCTGAGTGTTCTTTACCAAACAGTTTCATTCTGATATCAAGCGCACGCATGGCTGACTCAAGAGCGGACGTGTAATCGCCCAGTGATTGTTGTGTAACCCCTACCTCATGGTAGCTGTCAGCGGTCTCTGAATGATCTTCACCAAATACTTTCCGTCTGATATCAAGCGCACGCATGGCTGACTCGAGAGCGGAGGTGTAGTCGCCCAGCGAATGTTGTGTAATCCCTACTTCATGGTAGCTGTCAGCGGTCTGTGAATGCTCTTCACCAAACACTTTCCGTCTGATGTCAAGCGCACGCTTGTCTGAATCGAGAGCGGAGGTGTAGTCGCCCAGTGATTGTTGTGTAATCCCTACTGAATGGTAGCTGTCAGCGGTCTGTGAAAGCTCTTCACCAGACAATTTCCGTCTGATATCAAGCGCACGCTTCTTTGACTCGAGAGCGGAGGTGTAGTCGCCCAGTGAATGTTGTGTAACCCCTACTTCATGGTAGCTGTCAGCGGTCTCTGAATGATCTTCACCAAATACTTTCCGTCTGATATCGAGCGCACGCATGGCTGACTCGAGAGCGGAGGTGTAGTCGCCCAGTGAATGTTGTGTAACCCCTACTGAATGGTAGCTGTCAGCGGTCTTTGGATGCTCTTCACCAAACACTTTCCGTCTGATGTCAAGCGCACGCTTGTCTGAATCGAGAGCGGAGGTGTAGTCGCCCAGTGAATGTTGTGTAATCCCTACTTCATGGTAGCTGTCAGCGGTCTGTGAATGATCTTCACCAAATACTTTCCGTCTGATATCGAGCGCACGCATGGCTGACTCGAGAGCGGAGGTGTAGTCGCCCAGTGAATGTTGTGTAACCCCTACTGAATGGTAGCTGTCAGCGGTCTTTGGATGCTCTTCACCAAACACTTTCCGTCTGATGTCAAGCGCACGCTTGTCTGAATCGAGAGCGGAGGTGTAGTCGCCCAGTGAATGTTGTGTAATCCCTACTTCATGGTAGCTGTCAGCGGTCTGTGAATGATCTTCACCAAATACTTTCCGTCTGATATCGAGCGCACGCATGGCTGACTCGAGAGCGGAGGTGTAGTCGCCCAGTGAATGTTGTGTAACCCCTACTGAATGGTAGCTGTCAGCGGTCTTTGGATGCTCTTCACCAGACAATTTCCGTCTGATATCAAGCGCACGCTTCTTTGACTCGAGAGCGGAGGTGTAGTCGCTCAGTGAATGTTGTGTAACCCCTACTTCATGGTAGCTGTCAGCGGTCTCTGAATGATCTTCACCAAATACTTTCCGTCTGATATCAAGCGCACGCATGGCTGACTCGAGAGCGGAGGTGTAGTCGCCCAGTGAATGTTGTGTAACCCCTACTGAATGGTAGCTGTCAGCCGTCTTTGGATGCTCTTCACCAAGCAATTTCCGTCTGATATCAAGCGCACGCTTCTCTGACACGAGAGCGGAGGTGTAGTCGCCCAGTGAATGTTGTGTAACCCCTACTTCATGGTAGCTGTCAGCGGTCTCTGAATGATCTTCACCAAATACTTTCCGTCTGATATCAAGCGCACGCATGGCTGACTCGAGAGCGGAGGTGTAGTCGCCCAGTGAATGTTGTGTAATCCCTACTTCATGGTAGCTGTCAGCGGTCTCTGAATGCTCTTCGCCAAACAATTTCCGTCTGATATCAAGCGCACGCTTCTTGGACACGAGAGCGGAGGTGTAGTCGCCCAGTGAATGTTGTGTAATCCCTACTGAATTGTAGCTGTCAGCGGTCTCTGAATGCTCTTCGCCAAACAATTTCCGTCTGATATTTAGCGCACGCTTCTTGGACACGAGAGCGGAGGTGTAGTCGCCCAGTGAATGTTGTGTAACCCCTACTGAATTGTAGCTGTCAGCGGTCTCTGAATGCTCTTCACCGAACACTTTCCGTCGGATGTCAAGCGCACGCTTGACTGACTCGAGAGCGGAGGTGTAGTCGCCCAGTGAATGTTGTGTAACCCCTACTGAATGGTAGCTGTCAGCGGTCTCTGAATGCTCTTCACCGAACACTTTCCGTCGGATGTCAAGCGCACGCTTGACTGACTCGAGAGCGGAGGTGTAGTCGCCCAGTGAATGTTGTGTAGCCCCTACTGTATGGTAGCTGTTAGCGGTCTGTGGATGCTCTTCGCCAAACACTTTCCGTCGGATGTCAAGCGCACGCTTGACTGACTCGAGAGCGGAGGTGTAGTCGCCCAGTGAATGTTGTGTAATCCCTACTGAATGGTAGCTGTCAGCGGTCTCTGAATGCTCTTCACCGAACACTTTCCGTCGGATGTCAAGCGCACGCTTGACTGACTCGAGAGCGGAGATGTAGTCGCCCAGTGAATGTTGTGTAACCCCTACTGAATGGTAGCTGACAGCGGTCTCTGGATGCTCTTCACCAAACACTTTCCGTCTGATATCAAGCGCACGCTTCTTTAACTCGAGAGCTTCTGGGTAGTTGCCTCTGTTGTGTTGTATGACGCCAAGGTCGAAACAGTTCTGCGCTAGTGCCTCCTCGTGTTGCTCTGGTTTTCCGACAATGTTTTCTTTCCCGTCTTGCATGCTTTGCTGCAGTGCTTTTTGATGAAAGCTGATTCTTTCTTTGGTAATCGTCATGGCGTCCGCCTCGCTGAATGACTCTAGCAAACCAACGGCATTACGATAGAAATTAAACCACCCAAGCTTGTTCGTTTGGAGTTTTAACTCAGAGTGATATAGTATCCTTAGCAACAAGTTGGAGAAAAAATGTTTCGTGTCTGTGGTAAAGAAAGTTTTTACTGCCTTGCTAAGAATAAAGATGACTTCAATTTGAAGTGGCTGGTGTAATAACGGATTGGCGTTTTTTGGTAATGTGCTCTGAACGCCATATTTCTGTGTTTCAGATGTGGTTATCATAGGAATCACAAGTAAACATGTGTTTCCCGCATCTGTGCATTCCTTCAGCGCTTTCATGTAGAACTCGGATGAACTCACTGTGTCATTTTTGAATTGATAATAAAAAGCAAAAATTTGAAAAATAATCAGCTTTAAAATTGTGTGCTCTGGACTGGTATTCAAGTAAGATAGGGCGTTTTGGAGTACTTTAACTCCATCCTCTGTCTTTCCGACAACAAGCTGATAGATCCCAAAGTAGCACAAGTGTTTTCCTTTCTCTCCATCACAGTCGGAAGAAGTAGGTACTTGAAGTTCTTTAGATTCAGAAAGCAGCTTCTTGGCGTTACCTCTATTGCCCCAGGGCACCTCACCAAACGCTCTCGAATTGAGTAGTCGCCTGTAGAATAGGTTTTTCCCAAGCTGTTTGGCCTCCACAATTGCTGAATTAAAAATTTCGAAAAATTTAGCTCCTTCACTCCAATAAAGAGATGCAAGAAAAAGCTCTCCTTTCGTCAAAACATCGAAAGTTCTGTCGGCTGTCTTGGAATCTAAACAACCGTCAATTAGACTTTGATAAATGTCTTTTTCGTGTTCATAGAACTCAATGAATGCCGACATGGAACACCCAGTGAGAAAATTCTCATTTAATTTCTCGAATTGGTCAATGTAAAATGCATGGTAGCGAGACTTTGAAATGAGAACTGTTCCTCTCATGTCAGTTTCTCCCTTTTCTTTTGCAAAGGAATGAATTAGTTTATGCATAGAGAATTTATCAGAATTTGTACAACAATCAATAAGAGATTTCCTTTGAAGTCTTCGCAATACTTTCTCTGCTTCGGTTGTTCTTGTTATCCCCAAAACAGCTGCGGCAATCTTTAAATCAAACTGCGCCGGAAGAATACACAGGGCAACCAACGATTCTTGTTCTTTTGTAGAGAGTCTCTGGAAAGACGAGTTAAATAAGGTTTTCAATCTCAGATTTCTTGGATAATCTGGGTCGTCCAACATTTCGACAATGTTATCTGAACACTCCATGAACTCATCAAGATATTGACTGCATCGAGCGAAATCTTCAGAAATGGAGGAACACAATACCTTTATGGCTAGAGGCACCTGCCCGCAGATTTGCGAAACTTTTGTTAAGTCAGAAGTGCTCGCTTCCGGAAGCAGTTCTCGAGCCAAGGCTTGAGATGACAAATGATCTAATTGTCTAATTCTGACAGCCATGTGTCCTTGCAAATGAAGTTTCAAGAAAGACAAAGACTCCCTTGTGGTTAGAAGAAAGTTGACCTTGTCACTGCGAATGAGAAGATCGCCAATCAAATTGATAACCTCTTCCTTTACGTTTGGCTCGCCACATTCAAACAGGTCATCAGCATTGTCGAGGATTATTACACAACGATCTAATAGTCTGTCAAAAACTAAACAAAGCTCATCATCATTGGGTAAGTTTTTATTAGTTTCAAATGTCCCAGGCTGTCGAAAGAGGCTAAGAAATTTTGATGTTAAATCGCTTTTTGACTTAAGCCCACGTAATGAGAGAAAGTAGACGGGCAGATTAAGTGCTTCGAGATGATGTCCTACGGCGATTGCAATGGACGTTTTTCCGAACCCTGGCGATCCCCAAACTGAGACGAGTCGGGTTGATTCGGAAGTCATGTGACCAACAATTTCGTCACATTCGGTCTCGCGGCCAGTGAAGTGAGGGACCTTTGGGGGGAGATTTGATCTTGGTAGAAATGTTTTAGATCCTAGCAAAAAAAACAAAACAATAAAAGTTATTCAGGTTAATAAAACATTTTTTCTTTTTGACAAACACATAGCAGGTATTATTTAACATACGCATAAACATAAACATTTAAAGCAACTCGTATTTTTAGCCACTCATTGCTAATCTGGGGTTAACAGAAAACAATTCTTTTATTAATTTTGTTTAAAGTCGATTTTGCCAGACATTTTTTTAAGGATAAAGCCCATTTCGAAAAGAAGTTAGTTTGATTGTGAGACTACGACAAATTATGTATTTTACTCATAGGTCATCGAGCGAGACGAGTAAAATGAAACGAACGGCGGGAAAAATTGTCGCGCGAAACTGGGAACAAGGATTTTCGTGCGGCTTTTTTTCCCCTTTAATCCTTTACACTTCTCACTAAGGGTAAGTAGGGACTGCATGCAATATATCTTACGAGTTTAGAACGGGCCAAAAGATCATCAGTTTAAAACTGATCTATTTCGATATGGTTAAAATGATTAATCGTTCTCAGATTTTACCTGATTGTTCTGACGTCTTCAGTTCCTCAATCTTCTGGTTGATATCGTCAATTTTCTCATTCATCGTTTCTTGGTTGGCAGCAGTTGTCTTAATGTCTGATCTCACACCTTTTAGTTCATCTTTCACATCAATTATTTCATCCTTGACAAAAATTAGTTCATCCTTCACATTTTCCTTGAGGAATGTGCTTTCTGCCTGAAGCTCCTTTTTGATGCCATCTTCTAATTGAGAAACTCTTTGTGTAGGAAAGTCAGACTCAGTCAAACTTCCAACGGCATCAATAGGGTCAGTCGTGACTCCAAGAGCTTTGATCGCATCTTTGGTATGTTGAATGTATTGATCAAATGTCTTTTTGTCAATCTCGGAACTGGAGGAGTGACAAAAAGCATTCCTTAGAAGTCGTAGTTGATCAATCGCCAGCGCAAACGTTTCAGCATTATTTCCGCCTGGGCTGATCACAGAAGAATAAAACGTTCCATGAGGTAATCCCCAGGGCTTCACGTACAAGTCACTGAGGGTCCGGTGATGACCTGAACTGTCTGGTAAAGCGAAGGACCGCGCGTATATGGTGGCCTGGAACAAGGCGGTACAATCCCATTCGTCATAGGAGAGGTATGTGGGTACTTTGGTCTTGCCACCCTCTGTAGCGAGAAACATGTTCCGCACAGTAATGGAGTCATCCCAGGGCTGGTAACCAGGAAGATGTGCAAAGGTATTGTTCCACATGTGTTTTAAGGTTTGGCGTAAGGCTTTTGGGAACTCATTTAGCACGACAAAAGCAAACTTGAAATAGTTCAACTGTTCGTTGGTAAACGGCTGTAGAGCCATTATTGATGGCGATGAACTAATTTCAGTGCAAAACTTTTGTTTATATCATCGGGATGATTTTACTGTCCCTGTTGAAAGAACAGCAGCGAAGAATTATTTACGGCCTAAGAACCTCCACCAAAAATAGTTTAGTTTCTGTCATTTGATCTTGGTGACGATTGATTTATTCTAAGGGAAATCTATACCTGTTGGAAATTTAAAAATGATTCCTGCCTTCATCAATGATGGGTATTGACCGACAGTAATAGTACACCGTCAGGGGGAGTTGTCCGCCTTACAGAGACTGGAGACAGCGAGGATGAGAGCTTTTTGTCAAGAGAATGTGTGTTTTTTTTTATATAAATTTGCACATTGACACTCAATTCAATTCAGGAACATGTGCTGCTCGTTAAAGTTCCCAACCTCGTGGTTAAAGTTGACATGTTTCATGCATACGTTGAAGGAACTGACTCTGAAGGTGGCTATTTGCTAGTCTAAGGGCCTGTTTACATGATTCCGGAATGACTTTCATTCCGGAACGAGTTCATTCCATCCCCATACATTTCTCTGTATCTGTTTACATGATACCGAGACGAAAGTCAAGTCATTCCGGAATGAGTTCATTCCGGTTTTCATTCCGGAATGAAAGTTTCGTTCTGGAATGACATTTCATTCTGGTATCATGTAAACACAGAACGAATTTCGTTCCGAGATGAAATCGCAACTCATGAAACCGCATACGGACTCCACAGTTTGAATTCAAAGCGAAAAAACGTAATAGCCTTTACTGTTTAGCCCAAAGAAGCAGCTCTATGGTCAAATTACTCGTTAAAATCGCAGATACGGCCATTAATGGGCACAAAAACATGTTTGCGCGAAACATGCGCCATGTTGTTTTGATCTCGCGCGAAACATGCGCCACCTTGTTTTGATCTCGCGCGAAAACCGCGCACGTGAAAATGCCTTTGATTGAACCGGTCGACTCTGTCATGTGAATGCAGAACGAACTTCATTCCGGAACGCAATCTCGAGCCCAGAGTGACCCCCGGCTCCGCGATCCGTCAGCGGTTGGTCAGCGGTAGGGTCGCCGGAACTCACTCTGGGAAACTGAATTTTAATTCAGTTGCCTACTGGTCCTCACAGAACAATGGAAATCGACACGGAAGTCTGAAAATCTTCCCCGGAAGTAAACCAAACCGGAAACCCTGGAAAAACATTTTTTGTTTTCCATGGTCAAATGTTCAGATGTATCACCTTAACTTTGTAAAACATCTAAGAACTCGTGATATGGCGCTACATAAATGAAGTATTTTCTAATTCTACCATTTTTGAACTCAAAAGATACCATGAATAAAAAAGGACTTCCTTTAAACGTCAATTCTGAACGGAGTTTTAAAACAACAACGACGGCGTCACCAAGGACAAGGTCGATTGAAAACTCAATTTATAGTTGACTTACAAATCTCGCTAGAACTACTGTTTTCATTCAAATCTCCGTTACGGTTGAAAAACTGAATATCGCAGACAGTGCTCGATTCAAAATAATAACTAATAACGCAGCATTTGAACATTACGCGTCGTTGTTTTGCTGAAAAAAAAGGAATTGTACAATTGTGTGCACGTGAATTGCGTGAATTGCGTGCACGAGTTGAGTCGCCAAAATGCTAATTACACCTTTTGAATAGCGTTGACCGGTGTGGCCTTTAACGTCTTTATTAATATTACCGCCATTCGACGAGGAAAATATTATTTGCTCGAAAACATGCAATCTATCATGAAAAGATGCGCTGTCAGCGAGAAGCCTCTGAAATATACGAAAGTCGCCAAAACAAAAATTTTTATCAACAGAACAATAGCTTGTCCGTGCGTTGTGCATTATGTAAATTTTTTTCGCCGTCGTCTGCAAAACAACAACTGACACACGCACGCAGTCTTCACTGGCGGAATCCTGGAAGGCAAACAAGATCTTTGATTTAAAACCAATATAGCAGTATGCTCAAGAAAGAGACTAAAGGAAATCAAAACACCAGACGCTCTTTTGTTAACTCTCTCCTTTGTTAACTGCAGAACGTTTTTGTTACGTTTGTTGCTTCGATAAACACCAGTTCTGTCGATACTGTGTTTTAGAAATAGTTCAACTTTCTCGATTTACTTCCGTTCTGGGAAAATTACTTCCGTTTAGACCTGAGAGCATGCGCAATAAAAACCGGAAGACCAAGGTTCTACCTGAAATCGACCTGAAATTGATCTGATCGATTCCAGTTTCCCAGAGTCCGTCCCGTACCGCTGACCGACTAGACGGACTCTGGGCTCGAGATTGTCCGGAACGAGTTTCGTTCCGGAATGAAAGTCATTCCGGAATCATGTAAACAGGCCCTAATACACAGATTGCTTACAAAATCATATTGGCCGCCATATTCGACACCTCCTGGTTACTCTGAACAAAGTCGCTGGAGTGACGTTGCTCTAAGTATTTCGAGTCATAGCCAATATCAAGCATCTGAACTGGCCGTTGAACGATTTAAAAAAGAGGCTCTCAATATGGCCAAAAATTTGTTTTTAAAAAAGAAAAAACCGAAAAATTTTAACCGTTAGCCGTATGTAAACTGTAACGACTAAGCCAAAAAATTCGACTTAGAGTCATATGACCTGAAACCAAGAGATTTTGATATACTCTCTTCACGTGGTAATCAGCGGCAAAATAATTTGAAATAAAAGTAGGCGTTTTAAAACAACAGAAGTTGACCTTTAACTTTTTAAAACAATGGGAAATAATGTTTAAAACGTCTGTTAACCGTTACGTAAAGAAATTAACCGTTAGTTATAATAAGTGATGGTTTTCCTGATATCTTGTCTATGAAAGTATCAATCTAAAGTGTTTTTTTTTTTTTCAATATGACTAGCATCTACTGTAAGTCAATAATATTTACATAATTCATAACTTAAATTTACTTACAGTCAAAATTTCTAAAATTGCAGTGACAGATCCAGAGGGGTGGATTAGGCGGCTTGCTACCCCTTCCTCTATACCTATCAACAATATATAAATAAGCAGCACATTAAAAAAGAAAAATATAACAATGGTTGTTGATAATTTTAACTAAGAAATCAAATAAAAACATTTGCTAACATCTATATTCCTGCCTAATAGACGTATTGCAATATGGTCAAACTCTCTTTTTATTATTTTTTGATAACTGTTGTTGTGGTCATATGCCTTGAAAAAAGGTCTGGATGGGGTTTAAACAAAGGGCTTTGTCACGGATTTCAATAGAGTTTTGAACAGCAAAAAATATATTTTTCTGTTGAAGGAAACCTAAAAATAATGGTCTATTTTTATTAACAATTGCTAGCTTAGAGCGCTGAAACTGCTGACAAGCGTCTTTGGCTGCAGACGGCTAGTAGTAGGATGAAAATGGATTACAACGCAAAAATTGAAGCTAAACTTCTCAAGCCGCGGCTAGATTTCTCTCAGAAAAATGAAGGTTATATCTTCCTTTAGATGTTCAAAGATAATGTTTTTCATGGGTTAAGTTGCCTACAACTAGTTCCAGAACAGTTTAAACAGGGAACTTCATCTCAAGTAAGATTTAAATGAATTGTTTCATACACTGAAACATATCTTAAAAATAATTAAAATGACAATCACATCTTCACTATCATATAACAAGTCATGATTTCCCTGATATCTTGTCTATGAACTGAGTATCAATCTAGAGTTGTTTCAGTATGACTAGCACCTACTGTAAGTCGATAATATTTACATAATTCATAGCTAAAATTTACTTACAGTCCAAATTTCTAAAATTGCAGTGACAGATCCAGAGGGGTGGATTAGGTGTCTTGCTACCCCTCCCTCTATACCTACCAAAAAAATATAAATAAGAAATGGAAATGATTGTTGATGATTTTAAATAAAAATATAAGCTAGATTATTCACTGATGATCAGTAAATAAGGTTTACTTATTTTACTCCTTTCAGCAACAAGATCAAAGCGCGACCATGCAAAATGTTCGAGATGGCATCAACTACCATCATGCTATTAATTTACATATAACGAATACGTCTGAAGCCTTCGCGTTTCCTCCTCAGATAGCTGAGATAATACAAAACTCAACATTGTTTCAGAGGATAATATATCGTAATGCAGCGTCAAAGGAAGATTGTTTTCGCTTCGTTTACGATCAATGTTCGACTGGATTCGATTGGATTTCAAGAGCTGGTTCTATTTAACAATTATTCGCCGAAGGCGAAGTGATTATTGTTGAATAATCCCCGAGACGAAGTCGAGGGGATTATTCAACAATAATCACTGAGCCTAAGGCGAATAAATGTTTTAGTATAATTGTTAGAGGTGATCATCAAGAACTTAAAAAAATAACGATGGCAAACATGATGATTTAAACTGGTTTACACCGTATGCAAGCGAACACTTGTGTTTGCTGTTTTCTTGTTTGCTATCGTTATTTTTTTAAGTTCTTGATGATCACCTCTAAAAATTATACTAAAACAATTATTTGCCTCAGGCTCAGTGATTATTGTTGAATAATCACTTCGCCTTCGGCGAATAATTGTTAATTATCATAGTTACAGAAAAAAATGTAGAATAACCAAAGAGTTAAAACATAAACTGCGGCCGGTAGCCAAATTGTATGCTTTCTTTTTCGAGTATTATGAAGCACAATCTTCACTATATTCCAGATCGCTTAGACTTTGTCAAAGCTTTTATATAAGTATTTCTTGATTTACCGGAACCCTAGAGAATATTTTTATCGACGGATCGACAATATATAAGCTTAATTTTAAGCGTTTGTTGGATTCCGTTTGTCAGTAGCCTACAGTATGTGTAGTGAATAGTGAATTGAAGTCAGCGGTGCGAAAAGACGACTCATGCAAAATCACAAACTGTGATACTTTGTTTCTAACGTTACTAACTGCGACCGAAAATTGTTCCTCCAGGCGTTCATCACTTTTTAAAATGACTAAAATGTCTTCAAAATCGTCTCCAAAAATAAAACGATCGTTTGTATTGTCCGTCATTTTGAATGAAGTTGTGTACTCGGCAAGGTCAGAGTGAGTCCCCTCTACTAGATGCTTTTACCAAACCTTTCACCATCAAATTTAATTAGCGAACTGTATATATTCGGTTAAATTTGATAGCTAATCGAACTTTCCATTTAAATGTCTCATCATTTTAAACCTTTCATTTCGAAGGCCTGTAATCCCCTCAGATTTATTAATTTCTTTAAACTTTGTGCTATGGGAAATAAAGTAATGGATATAATGCCTGTTAATTGTTTTCGGAGAGGTACACTGAACGTGTTTTTGGCCGGTACGGGAAAACGCCATGCAGCTACGGTTTTCGCGGAAAGGCGAGAACAGCTCGCAAATTTGAGTAATAGGATTCCGTTCCCTTTAAGTTTATGTCACTTTGATGTTCAGCTAAAAATCCGAACAGAATAAACCGTGTTTAATAGTTTACACAGATGTCCTTTCAAAAAGCCCTAAAAGATATGATGAAACAGAGCAACGACATTCCAAGACTTTTGCTTAATTTCCTCGTTGGGTGCTTCTGGAGAAAACATGCATTCCGATTGATATAACACTAAGCTACAGTCTGTGTTTCCGCTTGGAATACCTTGCAACAAATACAGTAAGTTACACTGAATATTTTTACTTACCTTCCGCATGAGTGATATTCCTGTGAAGAAACAAGAACTCTGTGCACGATTTTGGACAGGCTTAGTAAACAATATACTGAACGGTAAAGGGAATTCTGTGAAATGTCGAGTAAACAACCTTGCTGCCAGTCGCTTTCTGGGAATTCAATCCAATTGCATGATCAAAGTCTAAAAAATCCGGAATATAAAGGTCAAAAAGTCATTCTCGTGACTGTGGGCCTTTTGTTCAAATCGAAAGTGGGGAAGTCCCTTGCAACATTACACTGAATAAACAAGGTAGTTACGTGCAGCTACGTGGCGTGAAACCAGAATATTTTCATATCAATGAGTATTCAAAATAAATGACAGAGCGAGTAAATTTGACCGAAAAAAAGTGAAAGTGAAAGTGCGACAAAAGATTGATTGTACTTCAAGACTTGGCCACTCTAAGTCCAGTCGCTGAACTCTCTGTTCCGCGCGCCCTTTATAGGGGTTGAAACCAGGCGCGCAAAGAGAGAGTCCAGAATAACTTGCATGCGCATTCTCAGAACAAACCAATCAGAAGCGAGGAGTGTGCATCACTTGCTTGGGACGCGCGCGCTTGGTTAAAAATGCTCGCTCAAATGACGAATTCAACTACGCGACCAACTGCGCGAATAAATGCAAGAAAAAAATGTGCTCAATTGCATCCAAAACCAATTTTATAAACGGCTACAAAACTAGGAAAAGTTGACGGATAGCGATTTGTGTTTTGGCCGTTAGCTTTTAGTAGACACTGACTGGAAAGCTAGGCTTTTCAAAGTTATTCCGGTGATCCAGCTTTAGTACACGTTCGCGTAGTTGAATTCGTTATCTGTGCGCGCGCGTTTTTAAAATGCTGCCAAATATGGTTTTCCCCCAAATGGGAAAAACTAGCGCATGCGTATGCAAGTTATCCTGGACTCTCTCTTCGCGCGCCTGGGTTCAGCCCCTATATCTCGTCCCCAACACGCCTTGTAGCGATCACGAGTTGCGCGGCAGACGGGGATAAGAAGACACTGGAGAGGGTACCAAAGGGGGGTTCGTGATCCCGTTTCACGCACAAGTTTTAACCAAATTCACGTGTCACGTATACTTAAAACAGCAGAATTCACGGATCACGTTACTTTTCTAACTATTTTTCACGCGTCACGGTCTAATTTTTGCCCTATTTTCACGCGTCACGGACTAATTTTTGCCCTTTTCACGTGTCACGCATAAACCCTTTGTCCCCCTCACTGGACTCTATAAATCCTACTCTTGTCCCAATTTAGCAGCCTCAGAGCCGTATTTTATATTGAAAAAGTTATTTGCATTCATCTTGTGTTAATAAACAAAGTTATGGATGACGTTTTCCTTAGCAACGGTTTGATTGAAACAGATTTTCACCGTTTCTCGGCACCGTTAAGTCTTCAAAGAGAGTGCTGATTTTCTATCCCCCGCTGCACTGCATAATAAGCTATCTAAGCAACCATCAAAATTTTATTCAACAAAGGAACCAATTACACGTTACAATTATTATATTCTAAAACCTCTTGTACTGCGTCTGCGAGCAAGTGAAACACTTGTTGATTATCAACTAGAATTGATAAAGGTAAAAACTGACGTTTCGAGGTTACGGCCTTTTGTTCCGACTAAGGGCTATATTACTCGAAACGTCATATTCTTCAAATTCGCTACGGCGGTTAATTTACGTTTATCAACTAAAATAGCATATGTAGCAGGTGCCGTTTGTTTCTAGCGATGGGAGAAACGCGAAAGGCGCGAGGGGCCATGCCAATCGAGGAAAAAATCGCGCGGCCTTCTCGCGATCGCGCAGCCACTCTTTTAAACGCGCTAAAAAATACTCAGACGCCTGCTACGCAGGCTACAACTATAAGTAAATAATCAACGAATTACAGAAGATAGCCGATTCAGCTCTGATAAGCACAGTTTATTCTTGAGATAATTCCCCTTTCATTGTGTGTTTATACCAAATAAAAGCAGGTATCATACAATTTTTATCAGTAAATATTCTTATTCTATTATTTTTCCTATTTGACTGTACATTCCAAAAAGCAAGTCCCTGTTTCACACAGCAAATTGACGCACTCGATAAATTCCCGATTTTGTGTGGGAACTGGTACTTTATTAATGTCACACTGTCAATCGCGTTGCTTAGCAACACCACTTGGGAAAACCGCTGATTTCGAGTCGAGATTTTAATCGAAATAGTTCAGATTTTGTTCAGTCTTCAACTGACTGTTGTGTGATCTTGTTTTTTACTTGTAATCCTATAAGTATAAAGCTTTGTAGGAGCGTGTTAATGTTAGGTCAGGTCAATCATTAGTAGCTCTGACTGTTTTTTTTTAGGGTGCTGCCTGCAGACAGGGGCCCAGATCTACGTTTTTCGCAAGTTTATTGCTCATATTGAAGTAGGAGCGAATCGAATGTCTGTCATTCATGCTTTTTCGCAATTTCTGAGATCCATTCTTTACTCTGCAACAGGCGTTAGATTTTCCCGCGCAAAAGTGCCGTGCGATTGCGATTGTTTTCTTTCATTTCCGTTACATGAAGTCCTTAGCTCTTGCTCCGATAATGATTGCTTGCGCATGTCTGTTCTTTCCACTACTGGAGAAAACTTGAGATCTATGTGATCCCCGGATGTAGCAGATATACCGCAAGGGCGGTTCTGTTCATTTTCTTGGTTTTGACATTCAGCTAGAGTAATGTTTTCTTCATCCGAATTTCTTCTCTTTCTCTTCAGGTAAAGCGTCAATAACAACAAGATCATCATTAAACCGACAATGGTAGACACGCCAGCGATGACTAGTACTATGGGCGGAGAATCTGCGAAGGAAAGGAATTGTAAATAAATCAATAGAAAGTTAACAAATACCTTATTATAGGAAATTAACGCTTGTGTTAATTAAGGTATTTGAAATTAACGCGACTTAAATTAACGCGAAAATGTGAAATTCGCGTTAATTTCATGACGCGTTAATTTCGTATAATAAGGTAATTAAACATCCACGACATGTCCAGTATTGGCCATGAAATCCCGGGTTTCTACAGTTAATTCTAGTTCTACACTTCTCAAGTGTAGAACAAGGGATTATAAGGGACCGTCATTATTTATCACCTGGGGGGAGCGGAGGATTTTGGGGTGGATCACTTGAATTATAGATGAACAGAAGGGGGGATCAGTCGTAACTGAGAGCCTAAAAGGGGGGATCATTGAAAATTATGGGAGGAATCAGATGCAGGACAACTCAAATCTGTTTGGATAATGCAAGTTTGAGAGCATACAAAATACACTGTGGAATGTGTACATTTCAATTTATATCTAGAACGTTTTGTGTTAACACTTTTATATTTTTCCTTTAAAAACGTGCTTAGCTAATATTTATCTTTGAACCTGACAGGTGAATTCTAAATTGTGAGCCATAACCCCTGATAACTGAAACATTGTGAAATAGCATGTTTGTTTAAAGGAGCAATGTCACGGCAGTCTACGTAATTTTTTTTTTATTACTTCCAAACGGAAGGAAACCTCAAAATCAGTAATAGTTTTCTAACATAGAAAAACAACAAAGGAGTAATAAAAATGCGAGAATAACCGAGGTTGGTTTCGAATGACGAAGATTAGGACGGATTACAAACAACAAACGTGCTTTAAACATGAAGCATTTGTCGCCTCTCATAGAGATTGGTCCGGACTGAGGTTCTGGGTACAGGGTTCTTAGGTTCGGGTACTAAATAGGCGAACTTATCGCCTTCGAATGCAACTCTTTATTATGTCTGAAATGAACGTATTGCGGAGTTAATGTTTTGGTACACTCCGTATGTCTCACTCTTTAGGAAAACTATTCGCTCTGTTTGACAGCTCCTCTAGATCTATGTTTAGCATGTTAAGCGGCCATCGCATTTGCTGTTCAGTGTTCAAGCAGCTAGTTCCTGAACCCAGATTACTTGCGACGAAACACAGAGTCGTTAATCTGTTGGCTATGCTGTTACAAAATATCTTCAATTTAATGAAGTGTTGGTTTGGCAGAAGATTTTTTTGTCAGGGCTCCACAACTGGTAACTGAATATGCAATGGATGCAAAGACATCGAGGGGGGGGGGATCACGAAAGTTATCAATAGTAATGAGGGGGGGATCACTTCATGGAATAACGTTAAAAGGGGGGATCACCCAAACCCCCCTCCGCTCCCCCCCCCCCCCTAGGCGATAAATAATGACCAGTCATTCTACCCTTGTCATTCTTTACTTCTTAAGTGTGGAAGTGGCACATTTCCAAAGGTGTTCCCTTATGGAACGCTTGACCATCATACCAAATTAAGACAGTTACAGGAGATAACCAGGTGGAATGATGATAATCAATAATGATAATCAATTTATATAGCGCATTTTTCATATGTAATGTTAAAATGCGCTGTACACATACTGTAATTTACTACACAGACCACAACACCGGGAACTTCGTGCCCTACTCAATTTGCGAATAGTGTGTGGGTTCTCTAACGTCCCCTGTTATTAGACTGAGGATACAGGAGACGGGACCTACGGTTTATCGTCCTTTTCCGAGAAGACTAGAATGTCTAACCATTTGCAGATGTAATTACAAAGGCAGCACATTCTCCTCAGTTATTTTAATACCCTGAGTGTTGGTCCGGTCTGGGGTTCGAACCCACGACCTCCCGCACAGCAGTCCGGCGCTCTACCAACTGAGCTAACCAGGCGGCGGTTAGCTCAGGTTGAAACAGGAGAAATGACTCTCAAGTCGGGGAATCTTTAAAAATATATTAACACTTTTTGTAATTTTATAGAAATAAAAGATTTGAGTCTAACTTGATCACGCGTACGTGCATAAGAGAATCAAAAGATTTAATGCTGTAGCGGCCAAAACTTTCGTATATCTAAGGTATGGAAATCTCACTAAAAAATAAAAACAGCATTTCTACATACAGTGGGAATCTATATACAGGGTCCCCTATACTTTTTACGTGAAGCGTGATTGAGGCTACGTATTTATTTGCCGTGAAACGTGATTTGGGCTTTTATTTTTCCATGATTCGTGATTCCCAATTTTAAGATCTTTTTACGTGCGAGTGAACGCAATTTTTAGCTTAAACGTGACCCGTGAACGAAGAGTTGAATTAGACGTGAATCGTGAATCACTTTCTTTTTCGTGACTTTATTTCTGATTTTTAGGTAGTTCTAGTAAACGTAAATCTTTGTTTTAGCTCTGTCGGCTATTTTTTTTGCGTGTGTGATCTTGACAGGCACAATATCCGGGCTTACACCTTCGGAGCGTAACAGTCTAAACAGGGATCGCAATGATTTTTGCGTGAACGTGAAAGCATTTTAGAATTATTCGTGATGCGTGAAAAGCAAAATATTTTCACGTGATTCTATTTCTAGTCGCAGAGAGGTATAGGGGACCCTGTCTATGCATCACGTGTCACATAATATCAACAGGACTTACCTCTCACAGCTTTGTATTTTGCTTTAAACTTCACCGATCTGTATCCGTTTGCTTTGAATCGCACCCACATTTGGCTTCCAGTGGTAGAAATCTTGTCAGGTCTCGCGTGACCACAAAGTAATCCAAGCTGTTGACTGTCACGGTGTGCTCCGTCACGCACTTCAACGTAACTTGCGTCCTCACTCGTAGAGCAAGGCTGCGAATCTCCAAAGTCGAAGAATTCGAATTCCAGTTCAATAGAGTGTCTCCTTGTCACGTATATATGCCACGTGCATTGAATATTATCCGTAAAGGAATCGGGGTACCCAGGGCTTGCGAGTTCACCCATCTGAGCATTGATCTCAATTTGTTCATTTTCGTTCGTTGTGTTGTTTTTTGAACAGTTTGCAATGGTTCTTCTCACTGTAAACAAATTAAAAGATGATGATCAATTTAGTTGTGAAAATGAGTCAGTTCTCAAGTTAAGATGTTGGTATAGAGAACATGGAGTAAAAGAATGTCATGGGGTATAGAATATTGGACGAAAGATGCGTCTATTGTACTATTTATAAAATGAAGCAATATTATTTAACTTCTGCAATGGATCTTCAGTTAGCCAGTTAAAATGAATTTATGTCTTTTCGGGATCAAGTGGGGAAAGCATAAGGAGACGCTTTAATTTAAAGCAAGACACTGCTAAAATTTAGCCACCTTCAAGAATTCCACGAGCCAAATGACAGACAAAAAGAAAATCCAAACATGTGAAAAGTCTTCAACAGTCCTTCTATCGACTGTGAATAGCAGGAGTACCCAGAATAATAATAACAGGTCAGTACCAAGCTTAAAAACAGTATCGACTGATGAAGGCATAGTTGGTATAGGGATAATATGGGCGCTTTCCATTTGTTAGAACTGGCTGGCCAGACCGATATGTTCGAGAACAGAATTCCGTTGTTTATAGTCAGATTTGTCCGGCCTGTCAAATCAGTCAGTGGATAAATACTAAACATTGTTGTGGTGGATTTGTGGGAAAATCTGGTGGAAATGGCCCATTTCACATTCAAAACCATAGGGCCCTATGTGAAGCGCATCTGTTTGCCCAGTCCTGCCCACTCACAGGCACACACTCACAAATACACTCAAACAGACGTTTTCCCCTTAACTACTAAGATTGCTGTTGCTTGCAAATACTTAGACAATGATATCCAAACATGAACAAGGACTTGTCTGAACACAAAAGAATTTTTGCACAAATCAAGGAACCATAATCATTTGTTCATGAGTTATTTCCATTTGAATTCATTGATTGGATTTTGTTTTGGGTTGGCAGTGAATGCATTCGACGATACAAGAGTTAGCTGAAGTTTTTACATTGCGCCAGGCTAATAATTCTAAGGAATGTTTGATTTTTTTGGTTTATTTTTTTTTTAATATTTAGGTCAAGCATTTCCCAAGAAATGATAACATTGTCACCTTGCTGAGTCGCGACGATTGTCAGATTATCGGTTTTGCGGTTCCAGAGTTTTGACGTTTCTCTTTTCACCTTAAAACGTGCCAACTTACATGCCTTACTTCTCGCACGAAACACTTCTTCTTCAATGATCATTGGCTAATTTCTCATTACAGCTTTACAACAAATAAACGCATGCAGGTTGTGAGAATTGACGACCCTATAATGCTAGCAGAATTTTTGATGCAAATCTGGAAGTTAGAGGCTAAAAGACTCTAGGAAATTTCTCACGTCGAATTTTCTCCTGTTCGAAAGTAAGTCATGAAGGGAAATGGACAATTAAAAACCTTTTTAAAAACGTTTGGATGTAGAAGACCACACAAAGAAGAATAAAACTACTTGGCAGTTGTCTGTTACCGGATCCCTTGCTCAAGAAATGCTCGTACCAGACGTCACTTTAAGTGTAAATAAAACCAGATTGATTGCAAGGCTGGTACTGTGTCAAAGAGAACATTTATTGGCCAATATTTCAACTAGCAGAGCTAATCTTCTTCAGGGCTACTACTGTAATGTGTACTGACCCTGAGGAACACAAGCTCTGCTAGTTTAAGTATTGGCCAATAATTCTTTTGCCTTTTGCCTTAGTACCTCGTACCAGGCTTCAAATTCACCCAAGCTTGATAATTGATTGAGTTATATATTCCCCTAACCGACTCCACACATTTTGAATAATGTTAGTCGTGAGAATTTTGCGATTCATAATGAACCCCTTAGATTACGATCCTCTTCGTTCGCCTTTCCCTTGTTTTACAACATATTTGCTGAACAATACACTGATAATAAACCCTACAGGGGAAATTGGGATATAAACACATTCAGATGTAACATTGAAGTCATATTTCTCACACGGGAAATAAGTACATTAAGAGGTAAACTTTAAGTTGTATTTTCCCTTGGTAAAATGTAGCATTTAACGACTACATACTTTGAGGTCAGGACATTTCCTTTATCGATTTCCCGCAAAAACCCCATGGACACCGCCTAAAGCTATGGCGCCATACAGCCGCAAATTTGAGTGGAGGAAACTCCATCTTAGATTCAACCCCGGGGGGGGGGGGGCACTCCCATACATGAGCTATATAGGTATGTGCCGCTGTGAAGGGTATGGTTTTCAAGCAGTTTAGTCTGGGATAGGGTATAGAAATCAAAGAGTTTTGGTCTAGAAAAGGGTAGCATTTGCCGGGAAACCGATCGACGGTATGACGAATATAGTCCAGAAACTCGGAAGAGAAAGAGGCGTTCCTAAACGTAAATAAAATCATCGCGGCATCGTTGTTCACAGATGGTTTTGATACAGTTAATGATACAGTTCTAACAAAATGAAGTCTGGGATAGGGTAGGGATTTTCAGTGTCAAGTCTAGTATAGGGTTGCAAAAATCAGCTGAACATGGTCTGGTATTGGGTAAGGGCTTCAAATTCCCAGCGGCACACCCCCACCCAAAAATATACCGAGTGCCCCCCCCCCCCCGGATTCAACTTACACGATTCATTTCGTCAGAACAGTAGGAGTAGCTGCAACATGCGATACTTGCTTGAAAACTCAATCAAAAAACATGTGAAAATAATTTGTAGGCCATTAGAATGGAGCCTTAAAGACGACAGCGAGCTAAGGTAGACAGAAAAATACTCAGCGTGTCTCATTACCGGCGTCCACGAAAAGATATCCCATTTCTGTTTTGAAGTATAGAAATCACTGGGTTTATTTAAATGTGGATTTATGTTAAACAAAAAGGTTAGAGGTCTCGCTGACAGTCAAATACACATTACTTTGAAGCTCAGTTGTGTTTTGACGCATATTAAATAAGAAAAATAAGATGAAATTTTGACAGCAGTTAAAATTGATGGAAGTTTTTTTAGCAACAGTAAACAAGATACTATACATTGTGTGTAGCTTTTGTTCGCTATTTGCTCCCATTTATCGCCGATTTCCTTACAAAGTCTAAATGGCACCGGAGCACATTTTGATCTGCCTAAATACTGTCTGAATGTCCCAAATCACATTCTCGACAAACCTCAGAAATTTCTTTTCAGTTTACCAGAGAAATCCATACATAAAATAACATCTAATCTGTTTGCTTCATTTTATCGGGTAGTATAACGTATTCATCCGTTGATCGTAAAAATGTTGGGAAAAAAACAGGATAACCTTATTGTTTCCTGTTTGTATCTGTTTGAAACACTCACAGACCGCTAATGACTATCCCAAAAGGATAAACTAAGAAATGGCAGTTCACAAATTTTCCTAGCTAGTCACAATGCTGAAAAGTGTCCAAATGTCAATGATGCTGGCCTTTATAATTTAGTATTTAGAGTTCTTGAAGTACTGTATTTAAGACAAATCATAGTCCTCTACTAACTATGGACAAATGTATCAACTCACAGTGAATTCTCAGCCGAGTCTTCGTAAAGCCGGTTCTAAGCGAGATCATTGTGTTATTGTATTTTTAAACCCATTGTTTGCGCATGGAATTCCAAGAGAATTAACTATAGCTAAGCAACATGGAGTTGTCAAAAGGAAGCTTGTTCGAAACAAAGAAACGTAGTTTCAGTTTAATTAACGACTGGTGTGTGATAGCCTGATAAACGCAGCTGGTCCGAAATTTTGTGACCTCGTCGAAACCTCTTCATCGTGTTTCTAGCGCGCTATCTGTGCCATAGAAGCTCATAGATTATGATAGCCTTTGTCAGCTAAAGAACAATCTCACTCAAAGCGAAACGATAATTTGAATAAGTTATTACTTACCCAAGCTGATCACCGCAAGAATCAGAACAAAATGAGCATCCATCTTGGGATATTCGGTGATTCGTAGAGAACTGCAAGTTTAAAGGCTCATGAACATCATATGGCCACACGAAGTTTTGCTTTCACAGACTTGAAGTCGAAGAGAAGGTCACAGAAACTCGATACGCGCGATTCAACTTAAAAATAACTTCTTTTACCTATACAAACAAATTAGGCAGATTGTTTCTGGAGAGACCACCACCGGGCGACGGACGAAATTTAAAATTCTAATTGTCTTCAACCTGACAGCTACAAAACAGAATTTTAAACATCACTCTAAATAATGCGTCACTGTTGCTTACTGAATTTCAGAGGATAAGTCGAAATCCACACCTTCGCTCAATCACCGACCAAGATCGGGCAAAATTTGACAGGGTCACTGTCAACAAATTGACATTCCTCGCAATGCTGAAAATAACACACTTTTTAACCTCAATTAAAATCAAGCCCTTTATTGTATTTTTAATATAGGTTTTTTTTTTGTTATCTCGGATCTCCGGTAGTCATTTTGCAATTTTGTCATCGCGAGTTTGTGATTAAGTCATTTAATTCTTTCAGAGATTATTTGATTGGATTTCAAAGCTGACGAAAAGACAAACTTCAAAGATGCCGAGGCGATTTAACGAAGCTTCTTTTTCTTTCTTAATCCAGTGTTAAAGATTGTTTAGTCTTTCTCGGGGATTGTGTAAATGCAATATTTTCATTCTGGGGCGCCACAGTTGTAGATGCCTAATTGATCTTTCATCGAAGACTTTGGAAGAAATTTCTCGTAGTGCAGTACACAAAGCGATTTTAAGAATGTAGTTGATCTATGAGTTTTCAGTAAGTAAACAGCTTTTTAGGGATGGACTATTACTGTATTTTAAAGCTAAAGGGAGGAGTCGGGAGGGTTGGAAAAAATTTTCTGCCTAGAGAAACAAGGAAAACATAAAGCACAGCGAGCCAAGGGAAAAAATTGAAAAAAAAAAAAACATACTTGCACGACCTGATGTCGGAAAACATAATCTTACTTTGAAACTTTTCCCACAACCTTCCCCCACTCCGCTCGAAAATTATGATCCACCCCTTAATGCGTCTTAAAATGCAATACATTGTTGACAACTACGCAAACTCTCAACGATAAAAGAAAAGGAATAATGAGGATTTTGCCAATAAAATACACCCCTGCAACGCGCGTTTTTTTTTTAAAAAATCCGCCCAGTTAAACCGCAACTGTACAGCAGTCATATTTCAACACGCTTTGGCAAGCCCGAGTGATAATCAAAAACATATTAAGGCAGCCGCAACAGAATGAGTGTCATTTATTGGCATTAGATGTTCCCAGAATTGAACGCCCGGGAAGACGGGCGAAAAAGACCGGATGTGTATCCCGACTGGCTTTCAGCCCAGAAAGTTCACTGATTTATGCTCTGTTATTATAGGTCTCTTTAGATATAAACTTTAAATACATCTTCATGAATTCCCTTTATCCTGCTAATTTACAGAAAATTCGCTCCCAAAAAAGGTTTGGGTGATAGAAATGTGGTGTCGATATTAAACTATAACCTCCAGTCAATCTTTTTTTATAAGAACCTTTTTTTAAGGAAAAAGAACGTCGAGGCTGAAAAAGGCCAAAATGTAAGAACATCCTTAGAACGTGCCCAAGGCTGAAATTGGTAAAGAACAAATTTTGTTTTCCTTATTTGTTGTAAGCGACAAATATATGTACAAAATTAATACATCTTTATTCAAATCCTGACCTGAAATCAACATTAGTCATCACTCATTAGTGACGTGAACATGTACATTTAGGTCGGGACTGAAATAATTTACTGCAATGCCACTTTTTAAGGACACTTAAGGCTCAAATCATCGAAAAGAGTTAAGAAAGTTAAGCCTCGGCCGAAAATTAGACTTTCTTGTATAAAAGAATGTATTCTACTCTTCAATGAAGTCGCAATGTGTTTTTACAGTGGCTTTTGTCCTTACGCGGTTGCTAGGTAACGTGACGTCACATGGCGGGAAAGGTGATGATGGGAAACATAGAACTCGGGATTGGGGATTAAAGGTTGTCATTAGCACGCAAGCAAAATACAAGGGATTGTTCGCATTTAACTTATTTGGCTTAGGCGAGCTTAAGCCCTGGGCAATTAATAACTTATAAACCCAGACAAAGTCTTATTTTTGTTAACCAGTGTTGGTTTTTTGAATTAAGCAATTAAAACAGGTTTGCTTTTTCTTTAGACTTCGAACGTAGAGTTCGCTGGAATGACTTTGGAAGCATGCGTTGAAGTGCCAACATCAGACATAACTGGATTTACATCATCTCATCAACCCCGTTAACCCGGCGGATTTTGACTGCACACTAGTTTTTTTTTTCATACCTTTTCATTCTTTTGGAGTAAGCTAGGTGAGTTTGGAATTTGTCAACGCATTAGCCTGCTACAGTTATTTGTTTATTTGCTCTAAGTCTTAGAACTTGATATTATAAGCCTTAATAAGCAGCTTTTCTCTTAAGCCCAAATACTGAATTACCTTTAATTTGTCGATAATAACGTGCCGCCCTGCCTGTAGAGGTCACTGGAGTAAGAATGCTTGGGTGGGTATTTGGCTCTTTTAGCACGCGAAATCATCAGGGTTTTTCATGTTTTCTGTTGCTAAAGAGCGCGTATCGGTTGCGCGTGCATGACTGGCAAAAAAACGCTTAAATTGCAGGCTAAACGATTTAACGGTTGGCCTGACTTTCTGCTAATAGAATTGCGACATGGTGATTTCTTATCTCGTTTATAAATAAAGGTTATATGAAACAGGGCGGAAAATAACCAAACTAACTTTATTTTTCTATCCTTAATCCTGATTCCCAACATAACGAAAACCGTTCTGTTGACCCTCCTCTTTAAGCAGACAATTTTTCAAAATATTGAGATCACTATTTGTGACAGAACACTAGCTGGAAGCTAATCAGTGTACAAACTCCACTTGGTTGATTTCAAGTTGTGTGGTCGCATGTATTATTTGAATGCCAAGTCTGTTAACGAAGGATGGAGTGTCTGTCAACTTCGTCGGGTTGGTAATATGCCTGTTCACCACTCTTTGTCATTTGCAGCAAGTTACAAATGATCTGATTTTAGACTGATAAAGACAAAACTGACTAAGTAAATATGAATATTACAAATTATTACCTATATTTAACTCGTTGTTCTTGTTTAATAGTTTCATGTCAATTTTATTGTTAATTTAGGTTAATCCACCTATTTTTTGTAAGTATAATAAAAAATGTTGTTTTTGTTTGTTGTGTTGTCATTAATCTAGAACCATCAGTTGCACGTGAGTGGGGGGGGGGGGGGAGGGGTCAATCTTCACTCCCTCTTCTCCGGCATGCATGAATAGACCTTTGTAACCAAAGTCGAATGAAACATGAGTGCTTCCACTTTTATTTCAAGCACCAACTGAAAAGACTGTATTTTCAGTCTTTTCCAACGAATTCTGATGTAACGAAAAGAGTTTCTTTGTTCGCCAACTGTCTCTGGATACTGACGACTAGAATATCGTATTCAGACAACTGCAGAATTAATAAACAGATTTAAAACGCATCAGAAACTCGTTAACTCCACAATTAAAGCCTGTGTGCAGTTAGCAGCTTATAAGAAGCGCTTTGTATTTTCCTATTTATAAGACAAGTGCCTTTTCAATTAACAAATACAATTAAATATATCGTCAAATTAACGTATACTTGGTATATGTCAGTACTTGGTTTGGGGGATCTGCAAAACTTTGACAAACATTTTCTTTTTCGCGCTGTTTTCTTAGAGAACGTAAGCCAGATGAAGTTTGACTATAATCGAAACACCCTTTTTTTCACACAAGTCATTTCCAACGTTAACTCACAAAATTTCTTACTGACTTAATTGCGGAAACATTTCGCATATTTTTTTGCATGGGAAACATTGCATACTTAATAACTTTTTCATTAACTCCAACTATTTACACGTGACTCATTATTTTGTCGGATAAACGTTTTTGATTCAAAATCAGCAGCCGTTTCATTTCACCAGCTTTACATCTTCGTCTCTTCCCGCTTCTTTTTTTAAAGCGTTTTTGAATTCATCTTATTATGACGTTCGTCGTTTCCCGCCTTTTCTGTCGTCCACTTTCCACAAGCTTTCCCGGCGCCTTACAGTTTTACTCGTTACCAGGTCTTTCTTTTCACCATTTCATCCAAGAGAATCTCGATGTAGTCTTCGGAGGAACTAAACTGCTTGGAGTCACCGTCTCATTATTTAAAGACACTTCACTGCGGTTTTCTTTTGGTGTTGCAGGACATATCTTGATCGTTATTCCAGGCCGAGTTCTAAATACTCTTACGCGGCCACGCGAACGAGGTTTCCTTTTCTTTATTACTGATGCTCCAAAAACTGCTGCTATTAAAATGACGAGTACGACTGCTACTCCAACACAAATAGCAGTGGCTGAGATACCTGTACATGAAAATAAAAAGAATTTAAATAAAAAAATGTTTTTAAAACAAAAAGGCTATTGTTCCCCTGGGAGAAGGGGGTTCCTGCCCTGACCGTGGAGATGTGTTGTGTGACCGTTGCATTAACTCAGATGGTTTATTTTTTACTCAGCAAGTTTTATATGGGAAGGGAACGCCCGAAGATCCAAACCCCTTACCCTTTTGTATATTTTATATACTTTTTTTAACTGAAAAGAAAACAGTCCTTGGCTCTTTACGGCCAAAAAGTCTTTTGGCCGAGCAGTTTCAGAACAGTTAGTTTCTTCTTGCATTGCAGCGTCTCTAATGGCTAAACTTAAAAATACTTATATGGACCGGCCGTAAGATGCAATTTTCCCTATCCTTTTAACTTCACTTGTAAAATCCCTATTTTTTAATTTATCTCCAACCTGGTAAAGGTAGTCCTTTGGACGGAGCCTCCCCCTATATTCACTAAAAGGATTTCTCCCCAGGTGTTGTCCTAAGTCGTGACCAAAACAGTGAAAAGGCATATCTTGAACCCCCATCCCCACCCTCCCACTTTTCACATCTGGATCTACCACTGTGTGTGGTTAGTACGTCGAGACATACTGAAAGGTAGCAGTTCGAATTTCAGTTCAATTAGCTCTTGTTTTGGACGTTTTTTTAGTTTGGGTGGTCTCATTTACATACGATTCTGGCCACATGTAAGGGGTTAATTAATTTAAATAACCAGTTAAGACCATGGACGTTATTTTTGTTGGGTCGCCTCATTTACAGTCAGATGTTTGCCACATGTAAGGGGTTAATTAATTGGAATAATCAGAAAAAGACATAAAATGCTGTAAAAAAAGTTGGGAGGCCATTCCTGGTGCATTAAGATTTTGGCCTTTCAATTAGTTGTCTAATGGATGTTGACAAAGAACTACAATAAAGTTACATTTAATATGAAAGTAATTCTGTACTAATTCGGAAATTGACTTGAAGCATTGGGTAAAGCTCCTTTTAAAAATTGGTAATGCCATTTCTATTCAGCTAGTAACAATACTGGTCAATACTCCAATGGCTCGGCTCTTTAACACTTCCTGACTTTCTTGCAAATTTATCTGTCTATGATTGAACGATCGCGATCACACAAAACTTAAAAAATAAACTGAACTGCGTATATGAAGAACACCTTACCGTTCGACGTGTCATATGAGTAATAAGATGCTACAAAGCCTCGTTTTTCCCTGGACTCGTCTGAACGAAATTGAACCAGCATATAACTCCCTGATGAAAATGTGTCAGTGGGTATGGAATTGCCACAAAATGTTCCAAGAATTGGACTATCAGAATATTCTCCATCTATGACTTTAACAAAATCGCCGTCTTGGCACGAAGGAATTGCATCTTGAAGGTTAAATGATGAGAAGGAAAGTTTGATTTTGTTTTTAGGAAGAGAAATGATCCATGTACAGCGCATGTTCGCGGGGTAGGTGTCCCGAGTGTCATATTCCGGACTGTAGAATGTGTCTGATGATTTGGTGAGGTAGATGTTGTTGTTCAAACTTTCAGATTTGTTTCTGGAACATCTTGTTTCTGAGAAAAAGAGCCGAGATTAGTTAAAATACAGTTGAACCCCGGTAACTCGAACTCTGAAGGGAAACGAAAAACAGTTCGATTTAGAGGGGTTTTCGAGTTAACCGAGTAAAAATGACTGAAAAGTGGGTCCAAGAGAAATAGAACAGTATTAGAGGGGTTCGAGTAATCCGAGTTCGAGTTACCGGTGTTCTACTGTAGTTAATGTTGAAAGTATCTCCTTGATAACTTATTTATGATAAGACAGTACTAACTTTTTAAAATATGATAAGTGAGTCGTTAAAATACTAAATATAAATTTGATATGTTTGTAAGTTTTTCCCTTGCATGTCTGTGTAATTAACAAATAAAGAAGCCTTGACTGTGCTCTATTCTGTTGTAAAGCACGCAGGAAGCGGCGATAGCATGAAATAAGTGCAGGGGGAAACACGAGCCGTTAGGCGAGCGTTCTTTCCTGCTTTTTGAGTGCTATTGCCACTTCCTACAGTAAGTGCTTTACACCCGGGTTTACAACAGAACAGAGCACAGTCGAGGCTTTTTTATTTGTTTTATGATAAAGAATCCATTATTTTCCCCACGGAAGCCACTTTACTTTAAGATTCTTTTTTGCTTTCAAAACGATTCAAAAGCGTCGTCAACATGCTTTATACTCTCACAAAGGACGCTTATTCAAACCAATCTCTAAGCGTTGTTAGCAACTTTTACGCCTTTTTCGTGCTCTCCAAACTTCCCGCGTGCTCCATAACTCGGTACTGCACGCTAAAGCATGAACCAATTGTTAATAAGAGTCAAACATGAGAGTTATAACATTTTTAGCATTTGAAAAATGCTAAAGAAGGATTGTTTCTAACATAATTTTGGAACTTTTAAATCTTGAGTTCTTTTTAAGAAGCTAATGCCTGCATGTCTTTGTGATTACTATTGATAGTCAGTTCAACGATATAATCTGGTAAGGGAGGAATTATTTTTTTGGGGGGGGGGGAAAAATATTTTTAAAAATTTTTTTTGGGGGGTAAAAAAAAAAAAATTTTTTTTAAAAAAAATATTTAAAAAAAAAAAAAAAAAAAAATAAAAAAAAAAAAAAAAAAAAAAAAAAAAAAACCCCCCCCCCCCCCCAAATAAGCTAAACTGATGATGACTCACCGCTTAGAACAATGACCCAAAGCAGGTTAAAGACATATGTATCTGCGAGAACAAAATAAGGAACTTTTTTAGACAAAATTCAATTCATTCAGTCCCGTAAGCGAGCGAACACCCCGGCAAAATGTAAAGCTGATGTGGTCGCATAATGGGTAGTCCTTGTGAGAGGTAAGACCACAGAGGGGTTAAAAATTTAGTGATCGCCTGTAATCATCCATATTTATTATTTGAAGCTCTTCACTGATTTCCCCTCATATCAAAAGTCAAGATTCCATTTTAACTTGCTGAGCAACCAGGTTGCCACAAAAGCGACACTGATCAATCATTCATTGTGGAAAAAATTGGTTGCTGGCTCGCAGAAATGTTTCTACTTCTACCCGAACCACTACTCTTACTTCGAGAACCACCAGTGAGGGGTTGTTTTTCTTTTCTGCTCTTGAAAGATAACAAAGTCTCGTTGTAATCATAATATGGTTTAACACTTTTTGGACTGCCATTGCTTTATCTTAAAATTTTGACCCCTTGCGTTTCTATAAAGTAAACATTCACCCTCCTAAATGAAGCTTGCTTTATAATTGTACCCCCACCCTCCAAAACCACTCCCCCCCCCCCCCTCGCTTCCCCGGGGATTTAATAAATGGTAGGTCCCATACATCTTCCTGTAATAAGCGGTCTACAAGGCTTTTAATTTAATATATGTTTTGGTAAACGACATAATTATCACCCTTAACTTTTGTTTAACCAACATTTTTCACATGGGTTAAGAAAGTAGAGAAAACGCATCACAAACTTGTGAACAATTTCTTGATGTACCACAAGCCGGTCTCACAACTAAAGCTAATTAACTAAAATAAAAAAATAAAAAACATCTGTAAAACAATGAGTAGAAAGGGTGTCTGGAATCTGAACGAAAGACTAAATTCTGGCAAATTCTGGGCTGGAACAGAAACCCAGGTAAAATAAGTGAATACTGAATACAAATTAAAAACGTAAATACAGTAAATTGCATAAAAAAACCCAGCCATGTCTCGCAAGTTGTTGTTTTGGAAGTCTAATGATTATTTTATTAGAAAGGCTTTGAAAGCATAACGCGAAAGTCTTAAGGACATCGTTCGAAAAATCGTTGTTCAATTTTATATTCTTATTGCAGCCAATTTATTTTACATATTTAAGGCTCTGCCTTGCCATAATCACAGGCACTTTTAGAACCTGTATGTACAAGAGTACCCGCTAAATGAATGTTTTGGAGGACACCTGACAAATAAAACCCCGTTTTAATCGTCACGTAACCAACATTAAAAATGCGGTAACAGTAAATATGAATGTTACGTGCTTACCAAACAAGTTGACATCAAATAAATCAGGTTTGGTTCAACATTTCCAGGATATTTTTGATATCACAATGTTATGTATGATAGGTGACTAGGAACCTTGCTAAGAACGTTTTAAGTACTCGCAGATTGTGAAATCGCACTGCTAAATGCGCTGTGATGCAATTTAGATTTCACCTTAACACGAAACATGTAAAAGACGACTATTCCATAGAGCGATTTAACTTTAAGGCAAGAATACTTACGAATAAGCCTGAAGAGAAGAGATATTCCAATTCGCGGCATGTCTAGGTGTCAGTACAAATAAACTACCGGGTTTGTTTGCATTATAAATTTTTAACGCACGCAGTCAATGTATGCAGATTTTAGCCGAAGAAGCAAATAGTTGTTTCTCAATTCTTAGAAAACAAAGAGTTTCAGCGATTAATTTAAAAAGACCCAATGTTAACAAAAGAAAATTTTATTACACCAAGATGAACACACGCTGGAGGGATTATGACGGTCATCAAACCCACAATGTTTATTGTTCATGTCGGCAAATTATAACAATCCACTAACCCCTCTCCCCCCCCCCTCTCTCCCCCCTCCCCCCACCGCCGGCCTTAACACTTGTTTTATTCTCGTCACGAGGTATAAAAGCTTTTTTTTCACTGCGATGTAAAAGGAATAACCAAAAGGACAAGAAAAACTGCCCCGGCCTTCTTCTTGGGCTTCAGCTTAAAGGGGCTTTGTGACGGATTTAATAGATTTTTGAACAGCCAAAATTTACATTTGTGTTGAGGAAACTAAAAAAATAATATTTTTTTTGGTGAAATTTTTTGTGTTTGGGGGGGGGGAGGGAATGGTAATTTTTTTTTTTTTTTTTAAAAAAAAAAGAGAAAAAAAAAGAGGAGAGCAAAACCTTGAAGAATGAGTGTTCTTCTTATGCATTTATGCTTGTGCTTGTGTTTGTGCCCTTTACTTATGTTTCTATGAATAGTAGCTTTCAACTGTTTGAAGGAAGCAATGCTTTATAGCGAATACAATTATACTTCTATATTCTACAGATGTTGTCTCGTTTTTCTCAACTATCTATCCCAACTCCATCGGCCTTTAAGAGACTGTGTCACCGCAGAGTTAAGTTTATTTTATTAAGTTTTGCCATGTACTCGCTATGAAACTTAATGTTTGCAAAGAAATTACTTCTATGGATCTAAATGACAAAACCATAGCTTCATTACAACCAAATGCGTTAAAATTTAAAATTACAAGAAAACAAGATTAAGTTTGAAATTTGGCCTAATAGCATTTCAAAAACCCATATTGCAATCCGTTTCAATCTTTTTTACTTTTGGCCATCCATACCTTTTATATTGATGTTCCTTAAAACACTGTTTAAAGCGGTTTTTTTTATTTTTATATTCTACCCAATTTGGTGACCATTTTCTATTTTCTTTGCCCATATTTGGCTAGAGCCCGTGGCACAGCTCCTTTAAATTCCCGCCAATCAGTAGGTAAGTGACAAGTCATTGTCAATGTCTGATTTGTTACGGAAAAAGGAAATATATAATGTTTTTAAAAACAAAACAAAAAAAGGATTTTGTGACAATCGAGAGAACAAATTCTTTTTGTTCAAAATTTGTCAAGAAACGAAGGGAGAAAGGCGTAATTACCAAATAAGCAACATATCGTGGTTTTAGTTATTAGTTTCCAGTATTTCTCAACCAACGGAAAAGGTACTTGTCTCAAAAATCAGTCTTGCCATTGATAATTATTCCTGTCAATTAAGACAGCTTTCAACGACATTAATAAATGATGAAGTAGTTTCGAGCCTATTGTGTTATGTACAACATTGAGCTAAGCCTTTCAGTTTTGGCCATTTCGAGTCTAATCTAAAACGTACGGAAATTATTCCAACCACGTGAAGGTGAGTCTAACTAAAAGCACTATATCTTCTTTCAGTTCACTAGTGAATATAAAAAAAGTTCAAAGAAAATGCCAAGTGGAAATAGAACTAGCGGCAGCTTAATGTGATTTTTATCTGCTCGATAACGGTGGTACTCAAATGCAATTTGTTCCAAATGGATCGCTTTATGAATGCACAAAAAGCGTTTTAGTTGATAGAAAGTGCATTTCGAACTCGGCTTCTACTCGGATTCTTTTATATATTTTTAACTGGGTAAAAAGCGCTTTTATAAAATGTTTTCCACATCATTTTAAATTTTTGGCTCATAAATAGATTTATTAAAAATTATTACCTGCATTTTATTTTAAATTCATCGGTAACATAGCATAAACTGAATGTATGTCTGTAACTAAAATTGATTTGCAGTCTGGATTCACAGTTGACCAAGTCATAAAACATAATAATATTTTTTTACCAAAAAAGTAAAATGCATGAATTAACTGATAAGATCAGCAAGGCGTCTCATCCAAAGAGAAATAATAACTCTCTGATAGCTTTAATTACTTCAGACGAACATGTACGGTGACAATTTCAGTAATCACGCAAAAATCAGGGATAAGAGGTCTTAATTTCAAAAAACGCACTTCAACTAAAGAAGCTGTATTTCCACGAGGATTTTTTATAATTACAAATGGGGTGACATTTGTCCTTGTTATTTTTGACATTCATGTGATGTTAAGTACATAGTGCATCTTTAAATTGGAAGGCTCTTAGCAGGTGCCAGAACCGAAAAAACAATTGAACGTTATTCGTAAAAATAATTCATAAGCCATTTTATAAAAAATCCCTACTGATTTACTTTACCCTTTACTTGTGGAATATAGATTTACAAATTCTTTTTGCAAGTCCCAATACCTTGCTTAAAACATTGCGTCAAAGGCGGTTAAAATGCCACAAACGCACGAAAACCTAAGGCACGGTTCCAAAATTCCGGGTCTTTCTACATGTTTCTAGGTTGGTTAGCTAAACGTAACAAAAAGCCAAAATTATAACTTAGCCGATTCTCACAGGGACCAGTGGTCACTGGTATTGAATATATTGTAAATCCAAATTAGAGCGATCTTTATCTTTACTTGAGTGAAAGTAATTCCCATTTGCTTTGGTTTTGTATTAGGACTATTAGTAATTGCATGACTTAAAAAATTTGCGTCACCTTCTCAACCAATCAAAAGTAAAACCAAAACCAATCGTGACTTGCTCACTTATGTTTTTCCTCGCTTCGCTCCAGCTTCAAATCTTCCTATTTTAATACTCCTTGCTATGTTTTCAGAAAACATGAATCAATCAAATTCGACCTTTACGACAACACAACTCCCTGAGATCTTAACAAAAACTGCTGACCACATACATCACTATGAGGAAATTCATTCCGATGACGCCACATGGATTCTGACGTCAGCATTTATCATTTTCACCATGCAGTCTGGTTTTGGTCTGCTGGAAGCAGGGATGGTATCTAAGAAAAATGAAACCAACATCATGGTCAAAAACGCTGTCGATGTAATCTACGGCGGGTTTGCCTATTGGTTGTTCGGATTCGGTTTTAGCTTTGGTCGTGATGAAGGAACGACGGCATTTAATGGCTTCGGTAAATTTCTCACCGACGCGGACGATGACGAGATGGGTCACGTGTTCGCTAAGTATTTCTTTCATCTGTCGTTTGCCACGACTGCGACGACAATCGTGTCAGGCGCGATGGCGGAGCGTGTCGAGCTCAAGGCGTATATTTTGTTTTCGTTTATCAACACGTTGACTTACTGCTTCCCCGCGCATTGGGTATGGGAGCCAAAAGGCTGGCTTTACGAACTGGACGCCGTCGACGTGGCAGGCTGTGGACCCGTGCATTTGGTTGGCGGCTTCAGTGGCTTGGTAGCCACGCTTTATCTGAAGCCGCGCTTGGGAAAGTTTGACGAGAATAATCGCCCCAGGCCTAACCCGATGGCTTCGCCAACTAATGTCATGCTTGGCACGTTTATGCTGTGGTGGGGGTGGCTTGGGTTCAATTGTGGAAGCACGTTTGGAATCACGGGAGGAAAGTGGAAATTGGCTTCCAGGTCAGTTAAGGCATTGCCAGTTATTGACCATGATTCAATGAGCTTTGTACTTTATTCATTGAGTTATTCGTGTTGTCAAGCATCGTTCAACAGAGTCGAACCATCACTATTTTTGGCGAGTCTCTATACACTCAGTGAGGTGCAGTGGCCTAAAGAATAGTGTGCTTGAGTGACTCGGGATCGAACGGTGTTGGCTAGAGCCCTGGCTAGGGTCATAGACAGATAGTTACAATTTAAAACGTTAAACGTAGAACCTTGCGGATAAAATCCTTAGTTCCAGCTAAGCTGTGTATGTTCCAGGAAATTGCGTTTCAGTGTTTCGCGGCGTAAAAACTAAAACAATCATTGTGTTGTGTTCTTCGTTAAGATACTCTACTCCAATAGTCCCTCTCTTCACCTAGATACTGATGTATGGGCACCGGCGTATTAAATGCTGCGATGGACTAGTATTGCATGCGGTGGAGTGGGGTAAAAATATTCCTAGTCTCTTAGTGCTAAAAAAAAAACGGGATAGCCTCCGGCCTGATGCGTTACTACGAAACAAACGCAGGCTTAAGCTTCGAGGTTCTTGAAATAACATTTAAAATTGGCCCATAATTAAACAACTTTACCAATTTTTTTTAAAAATGATATAAAGCAGCAAGTAATGGTATTATATCAATCACCCATTGATTGCCGTTTTCAATTCCTATTCAGAGCCGCAGTGGTAACTCTTAATGGCGCGATAGGAGGAGGAATCTTCTCCACTGCATTCAGGTGAGTGGAGTAACTTTCCTCTGAAGAAGGAAATTCGAGGAATTAGTTTCATGGGAGGCAAGCGTGGCCGAGTGGTTAAGGGCGCGGTTTGTAATCCGGAGGTCCCCGTTCAAGACCGCCCCGCCACTAGCTGAGTGTTCCGGGTCCCGAGTTCAAATCCTCGACCACGTATATAGCCAACTGGCCGCCAGATTACCATGTTTTTCTTAAAATTTTTTTCTCTTTCATGGCCTTAACTAGCATCGAAGCTAAGTGCAGGCCACTATAAACAACATTTACATTATTTTAATTTACAGTTACATTAAAGAAATTCTTTCTTTAGAATTTCGAGTACTTCACCGATTAAATTCAGATCTCCAAGGAGATCCGAATTGAGAAATATCTCAATTTATCGTACACATTTAGTTTGATATAAATGATGACAGGTCTAACGGATTTTAGTCTCAGTTAGGGCACTGAGGACAGAACACCGATATTTTTAACCGCTAAGGCCTCGTTAAGGGTAGCACGTGAAGAACTTATACTGTGTTGGCGGTCTAAACCAATTACGCATAAAAATGGTATCTTAAAGGTGCCAAAAAACTTAAGCCACGGCCAGATTGTTTTTTTAGGGGTTTATTTGAGATTTTTGTACAAGCTCCCTGCCCCTTTGACATGAGGGTTCTCCGGGGCTTTACTCCGCAGCAATATTAAATGTGTACTTTTATTTTTATCTCTGTAGTTACCTGAGGCATAAGAACAAGCTTTTGATTAACGTCTTTGTGACTGGAATTATTTCCGGACTTGTCAGCATAACTGGTAAGGGCCAAAAAATGGTCTCGTACTTGTAGAAATACAGTCGAAGCTCTCGTAAGCGGACACCCCGGAACGTGAAAAAAGTTCCGTAACTGGAGCTGGCCGCAGGAGAATGGTTCTCATAGCGGCCACTAGAGGTGGGGGAGATGGCCGCTTCGGGGCTGCCGACCGGGGGACCCGGGCGGACGGGAGACGCCAAAACAAACACTAAAATATGTACTGTTATTACTGTAAAATCATGTTACGAACGGCATGTGAAGTTGAGATAAAAACAAGATACAGAAGTTTTATAGGATTTTTGGGGTGTCCCACAGGAGCGTAAAAACAAAGAAAAAGTCTTGTTTGAAGTGTCCGCGGCCGCTTACGGGAATGTCCGCTTACGAGAATGTAAAAATAAGAGTTTGTATGGGAGTAAAAACGGGGTTCAGATAAGGCGGCCGTAAAGAGCGTCCGCTTACGAGAGTGTCCGTTAAGAGAGCTTCGACTGTATAAAAATACGTCTTGATCCAGGAAATAATTATTAAAGGATTCGCCTATGCATAACTAGCGGCTACTGTAGTGTGTTTAGATTTTAAAAAAAGAAGAGGCCACGAGCCAAGCGGCCCACACTGCCGGAGCTTATCCCAGTTTCCGTAGCATTAAGCGGCTAGGAATATTTTTACTCCCCCCCCCCCCCCCCTGAATGAGATGCTAGTCAATTGTAAGGTTCCCCCCAGCGTTATGTCGCCGGTACCCATTTATACACCTTGGTGGAGAGAGGCACTATGAGAGTAAAGTGTCTTGCCCAAGAACACAACACAGTGACTCCGGCCGGGGCTCGAACTCGGACCACTCGATCCGGAGTACAGCGCGCTAACCAATAGGCCACCGCTCCTCTCATGTGTTTAGATTTAGCCCTTCGTTATTTCGAGGTTTCACTGTACTATTTCAAAAAGAGTAGAAACGTTTTCAATCAATTTTTCTTTTTCTCACATTAAAGCGATTTGTCCTGTTGTGTCTCCATGGGAAAGTCTGCTGATCGGTTTTATTGGCGGCGCCATTGGCTGCTTTGGAGAAATCCTTCTCGAACGCATGTGCATTGATGATCCCGTGCACTGTATAACCAGCTCATGGCATCACTGGCTTGTGGGGAGTGGTGGTGGTGGGATTCTTTGTCGAGAGGAACCCTTTGATGTCCAAAAACTATGGCGTTTTCAAGGGAGGTAGTTGGAAAGTCCTTGGTGTTCAAGTTCTTACCGCTGTCAGCATCGTACTGTGGACGTCAGTGACAACATTAGTTGAGCTTTACGTCATTGATAAGTCAGTTGGTCTGCGCATGTCACGCGAGAAGGAGCTCGATGGCGCTGACAAGTGGGAACATGGGATTGTTTTGAATACAGACCATAATATGTTGAGTGCGACGTGTGAATGGACGGTTAATACTTCTGGTGAAACATCTTCAAATGGCATTCAGGGTCAAGAATTGATTATGGAAAACATCTAGGATAGGATGGGCATGGACATTTTTGAGCATTAGCAGAACATATACCGTAAAATTCCGGTTATAAGCCCCCCGCTTCTTATAGGCTGCCACGTCCGGTTATAAGCCGCCCCCCCCCGGATATAAGCCCCCCTTTGCTGGATGACAGCACTTAACAGGGCGAAATGCTGCTTTATCACAACGCGTTTTATTCCGCTTATAAGCCCCCCTGGATATAAGCCCCTCCGTTTATAAGCCCACTCAAACCCCTTTTGAGGTTGTATAAGCCCAGGGCTTACAATCGGAATTTTACGATATTATGTACTTCTGTTAGTTGAGTTTAAAATTCTTCCAAGCAATATCTAAAGCTAACATATGTGTAGCAACTAGGTAGAATATACGTTTAGTGGCCACTAACTGTGTTCGTACTCTGACTGCAAATCTGTACATCTGATTGGTTGATAGATCACTGAGTATCGAGTTGCCCTTGAAAAGGAAACATTATTCTGGCTAGTAAATAATAAAGATGGTAAATTTTCAGCTCGGTAATAAATAATGAAGATAAAGTGTTTAACATGACTCGAGCATGGGACAAAGAAAAATTCTGAGTCCCCGACGGGAATCGAACCCATGGCCTCCCAGAATACCGGTTGGGCGCTCTAACCAACTAAAATGGCCCAGCTCACAACGAGCAACGGGCAGCTCCCATGCTCGAGTCATGTTGAACACTTCATCTTCATTATTCTGACTGCTGCATTTTATAGCGTCTTCTAAAAAACATTGAACTCTTGCTAGTAGTCTATTTGTGAGTTATAAAATGTTAAAAAAAAAACAATAGAAATTTGCTTCGAAAACGTTTGTAAATGAGATGTGACTGATCTTTTAATATATAACAGCTTTATGCCTTGGTGAAATTGCAACAACTTGAGTAAACATTGATAATGTCCTTGCGACTCCATGTGTCTATTTCCCACTTGAAAATTTTAAAATAGTTTTATTGCGGGCGACCGCTGGAGCCCGCAATCCTGATCTCAACGTTGTTTTTACGCATGCGCGTCATGTATATAGCCAGATCCTTTCCCGATTTTGCGATCTTCCACTACTAAGAATAAATGGAATGACAAGAATTCTTTAAAGATGGCCGCCGCGTTGGTACGGGGGCCCCCCCCCCCCCCCCCCCCCCCAGGTGTACTCAATTACAAAGCCAAAGTTTCGCTTCATTTGTGTGTTAATGTCTATTTAAAAGTTTGAAAATGGAAAGAAACAGTTTTAAAAAATACGCAATTCTCGCTATGATGTCAAAAGAAGAACAGCAAACGATGAAAACCTGTTTTGACGAACTTCATTTGAGTTTCAATGCGAGCCGACAGTGGAACCAAAGAAGATAACAGCTATCATGTTCTTTTTACGTGAATAATCGACAAATATGGAAGATATCGGACTTCGTATTTGAATTGTTTCAAAGCATTTACCTAGAAAGCATATAGTGTCGTTTTTACGAGATAAACACGGACTCAAGGCAAACGCATTGCATTCATTGCAATATTCAATATTTGAGTAAATTAATAAATGGGAAGCACGTCTTTGCCTTTTTTGGGGGGAAAAAGAAAAAAGAAACACGTTTAAGGGGGAAAAAGAAGAAAAAAAAAAGAGATCGTGTGCTTGCCTGCCTGGGCCTTGAACTTGCGCCCTCACTGCTTTCGAACTCGATTTCAAACGCATTGAGCTTACCAAACACATAGGTCCGCAACGCGTACATGTATCTAGAGCGTTCAGTATTATTGTATGGGAAGTCGGTACAGCGATTTGAGTATAATTTTAAGAGGTTTAAAGAAGAGATAGCAGAAACAGCAATTTTTAACGTTTGTTTGGTAACAACTCATACTATTTTCAACCTTGATAAGTACCAAATACCGGAGAAAATTAATGTAAACAGTGGATATATGGGGAGTCTGGGAGAGGAAGAGAGGTGCAGGTGTAGGGCCTGTCCTAGAAAATATTTCACACCCTTATAACTACTGAACATCCCTCGCTGACTATACCTTCGACAATATAAACCTTCTTTACCCAAAACACCACGTATCGTCCTCGCCCGCACTTTCTAACCTTTGGTTATTACTATTACTAGTAATACGTGACTCGCAGGGCCTCGCGAAGCTCTGTTCTACTCCGCTTTGAAGATGGCGGCTCTTTCTGGTTCGTAAAGAGGTATAAAGCGTTGGGAAGCGCAGGCTATTTTCAAAATCATCGACAAATTATTGGATAGTCGCATTTTGGACATTTATTTGAGGGCATTAAAAAAAAGAAGAACGAACGGCTGGAGGATTCGAACCCTCCGCCCGCGCGCCCCTGATGGCGATGAAAGGTTTATAGCCTGAATAGGCGTTGAGGGAGTATTATGTGGAAATCAGTGTTATCGTCCTCTCCCGCAATTTCTAACCTTTGTTTATTACTAGTATTATTACTTAAAGTATCACACTGTTTAGTACTTGTGGAAAGGCACTGCGAGTTGACTCAAAAAGTTGAAAAACTTGACTGAGTAAAAGGGTTACACTGTATTCAAGCGTCAAGGGTATAGTAGATAAGAATTTATAATTAACTCTTAACCGTACCAACAGTAATTTACACCATCGACAATTAAAGGAAGACAAATGAGGGAATAAATTCTACTGTAAACGATCAAAAAAGGATGTCAATTGTATGATTTTTTTAACCGCGTAAATTTCCTTCAACTGTCGCTGAACTGCCAAAGCTACTACAGTCGAAGCTCTCTTAACGGACACTCTCGTAAGCGGACAGCTCTACTTAAGGTCACCTTGTCTGAAACCCCGTTTCAACTCCCATACAAACTCTGTATTTTTAAATTCTCGTAAGCGGACATTCCCGTAAGCGGCCGCGGACACTTTCAGAGATTACGAATAAGACTTCTTCTTTGCTTTTAAGCTCCCGTAAGCGGACAGACCAAAGAAATTCCTATTAACAACCTCTGTATCCTATTTTTATAAATCTATCTATTTTTATAAATCACCACGCACAATGATCAGTAATTACAGTACCATATTTCAGTGTTTCTTTTGTCGTCATCCAAGTCTGTATTTTTATTGTTAGCTGGGAAGCTCCCGTAAGCGGCCATCTTTCCCCTACACCTCTAGTGGCCGCTTACGAGAATGGTTCTCGTAAGCGGCCAACTCCAGTTACGGACACTTTTTTCGCGTCCCCAGGGTGTCCGCTTACGAGAGCTTCGACTGTATTACTCTTTATCAGACCCTCGAATGGCATAGTGGCCGATAAATTAGCATAAGGTGTGGTAGGAACATTACCTTTATTTCCAAGAAATCAAAAGATCATCAGTTAAGCTCATCAGTTAGCTTTGTGACAACGAATTGAAGTCACGTCAAGACGAAGAAAAACCGTGTGTTTGAATGTTTTTATCAGTAGCCTTTTCTTGCTGTGTCACGGTCGAGTCAAGTTTATTTTATTACGTTTTGCTAAATAATCCCTATGAAACTTAATATTTGCAAAGAAATTACTTCTATGGATCTAAACGACAAAACCATAACTTCGTTACAACTTAATGTGTCTCCCGGGCGTTTTATTTTAAAATTACAAGCAAACGAGATTGAAAACTGTTCGGCCCAACAGTATTTCAAGGGTATTTCAAAAACTGATATCGCAATCCGTTTCAATCTTCTTCACTTTTAGCAATCCGCACCTTATTTTGCATTTGCTGTGTTAATGAAATGTCCCTTCAGTGTTTTGAGCGATTATTTTTATATTTCACCAATTTTGATGGCCATTTCCTATATCTAAATTTAGCTAAAATCCGTGTCACAGTTCCTTTAATAGAGGTAAAAACAATAGACGAGACCTTATCGGGAGGTCATCATCGAAAGGTTGCCGCGGCCGCTCAATAGAGGTGTCCGCTAAATAAGGGTTTTATTGACAGTTTTATACTGGCAATACGTTTAGGACTTTGATAACTGGACTAGTACTGACCGCTGCTGCTTATGTCAGCTTGGCTCAAAAGGATCGCTGCTTCCCGGTGTTTCGACACTTCCATTAGGTAATTGCGCGTTACAATTATAATATTCGGTAACACTGTCTAAATTCGCCCCGCCATTACAGTACGAGGTCTTCATTGCAATTGTGCTGTTGTTTAAGTCGTTCTGGGGGCTGCTAAATGACACTTTCTTCCGCCATTTTGGTCGAAGAAGTTTCCGTCGAGCACGAATTGTTTTCCGCGGATCTTTATGCCCAGTTTGGTTTTGAGGCAAAGTGTCATCGCCTTCAGCAGCTTCCAAGCCACTCAGGTTGACTTCTACTGTTTTCAATGTGTTCTCGCCTCCGTTTTCCTTCGCATCGATGCCATTGGTCCCTTGAGTTTGGGTCGGATCGTGCTCCTCAATTCCATGCTCCACTTTATCAGCACCCATCAACTCGTGCTCCACACACATGCGCAGTCCTATCAGCTTGTTGACCAATAGTAGCTCTAGAAATGTTGTAAGCGCGGCCCAAGCGCCAATAGCAACGACCATGAGTAACTGGACTCCCAGAAAGCTCCAAGGACCACCTTTGAGAATTCCAAACTCGTTAGAGAACCTATTTTCGAGGATGTCTTTCTCAGCAAAGAAGGCGACGGACACTAGGCCCCAGATCCCTGCCAAGCCGTGCGTGGGTACGCAGCCAACTGGATCATCGATTTGGAGTCGTTCGAGAATAGCACATCCGGGACATGCCAACAAGGCGCCTATTGCACCAATAATAATGGCCTCCCAAGGGCGAGCAAGAGAACAGATGGCTGCAAAAAGACACGAAGAAATCTGCATGATTAATAATCTACCGATGGTGTAAATGTCACCGTAGAAAACACGCGCTAAAGAAAATAACAAAATTGTAGTGATTCATTGATGATGCGTGTGATTTCATGCAGACTGTTGGCCAAACGCTCCAAGACATTGCATTGAGTCCCTGCTTAGCTTGTTCTTCTTATAAAAATATTTAGAACTAAGAACAGTGGTATAAAAGGTATGAGGGAAACTTTCAGGCTTATACGTAATTATAGGATTAGACTTTTAAAAGTGGTAGACTACAAGCAGCGGCAAAAAAGTGCGAGTAAAAAAACGGCCGGCCGCGCGAAATCAGGCGGATACAGACGCGCGCGTCTAACTACAAGATTTTGCGCGGCCATGATTTTTCCACTTGCGCTTCAGTTTCGCTTCACGCTCGTCGGACCCCGGGGGGGGGGGGGGGGTACTTGGGTAAATTTTTGTTGGGTATGTGCCGCTGGCCTCTCAGAACCCCTACCCCATTATAGTCATATTCTATGGCCAATTATGGACCCAATCTTAGTCACTTTTGGGTAAATTTAATTTTTACGACCCCAACTAAGTCACTTTCTGGGAGCTGTTTGTCAAATATGAAAAAGAATAATGGTAACATTTTTTTGGCGAATATTTCCGTTCATAAATCACACGCCAGAATTTTCTTACTCTCAAAATCCCGGAAAAGTGTGACCCCATCTAGTCACCCTATAACAAATGCTTGAAATGGCGACCCCATTATAGTCAGTCCAGTGGTGAAAATGCGACCCCATCCAGCGGCACATCCCCATTAGCCCATTTATAGGAAGTGCCCCCCCCCCCCCGGGCGTCGGACGAAGGAAAAAAGAGACTGCTTGTAGTCTAGATGAGTGAAGCAGTTTATTTACCTGTTATGCTGACAAGTCCCGCCAGAATCCCGGTCACAAAGATTGGAATGTTCAACTTGTTCTTAAAGCAGATGTAGCTGGAAGGTTAAAAACAAACGAATAATTCTCTTGTACGGAAGATATAAAGTTTCTCTATATCTTTGTACAGTTTCTGCAGCTTGAAGCGATTAATGTGTTGCTCTTTCCCACCCCTACAGATACACAGTAGAAAGCTAGCCTAGGTAGTAGGTTTTATTAAAAGTTATTTGAGAAAAGTTTAAAGATTTGTACTATTGTAGATGACAAAGCCTGTCAACCAACAACTTTTCCACATCTTTTATAAAACCTTCCAATGGTCTCAAACCTAAGCAGCCTTACTAATTTCATCGAGTTTTTTTACTTTTAGTTTTTTGGGGAAAATGTTAGCACAAGTTTCTGAAATGAAATATTCAGTCTATTTAGATTTACCGTAATGATTCGATTTAGCGCCCGGGGCGCTTATTTACTTTTAGCACCTTTAGGGAGGGCGCTTATTCGAGACAGGGCGCTAATTCGGGACAGGGCGCTTATTTAATTTTTTGCGAAACAACCAAATGTTTAAAACAAAACTGTAATATATTTTAAAATAACTAGCAATAACATAAACTGCAACAGCAAAAACTTGTTGAAAGTTCAGTTACTTTTACAAGAATTGTTCATTTTAGCAGTAAATGTATACATGTACGGTACGGTGAATGTTCATGAGTTTATCTTTTCCACGTCAACGACTTCAGTAGAGTCAATTAGCCACAATAGGAGCGCTTTTAAGAATAGGGTTGGGTATACGAATGGGGTCGCTTATAAGAATGGGGGCGCTTTTAAGAATAGGGGCGCTTATTAACAAAAACAGATTCGAAGGGGGGGCGCTTATTCGGAAGGGGGCGCTTATTGGAAGGAGGGCGCTTAATCGAATCATTACGGTACATTAATTTACCTGTAGATCATTCCCACGATTCCTCCTCCTATTGAGCCATTTATAGTTACAACTGCTGCCCTATGGGAGAAAATACATCGGTATTAGAAGAGAAAAGGGCTACAAGAGGTAACTGGGTTGCATGCACGAAAAGAACGGGATACACCAGGTAGTTTTCTTCTGCTTGCAACAAACGTTGCATTGCCAGCTTCGAATGCCCAAAAAAGTTAACATGCCGACACTACATTTCTACAACCCGCCCTAGCAATGTAATAAAAGTTGCGCGACGCGACTTGCAAGAAAGTAGAACCATCCTCTACTTTTAACAATGTTGGGAGACAAGTTGCTGGGTGTGATATGTCAATTGCAATTCGAAACGCATTTTTCAATTGAGTCAATCAGCGTTTTCTTAGCTCGCGGGATATTTTAAGAGGCTAATATTTCAACGGTCGCGTTGCAAGTTGAGAGGAGAAAAATTTGCGAAGGTGCAACGCCCCCTCTGCAATTTGCAATGTGTCTCAGTCCACATCGTTTCGTTGCAAGTTGCAAGTTAAAATTGCCACTTTTAACATAGCATTAACATGTTATGCAGGTGTTCTTTTTGGCTCGTATGACGTGATCGGAGAGGTTATGATCACGTGATGCACTGAAAGACACACAAAGATAGGTTTAACTTATAATTAATTTACTAATAATCCATAACAAGTTCACGGCAACGGTTAGGGAAGACTGCCTAATTACATTACAATTACACAAATTTTCGCGTTTTCTTGATATTTTTAACTTGCAAAAAATAATGTTGCGATGAAAGAAGGTGACTTGTTAAATAAAGGAAGTGTTAAACAAATTCTCCAAATTCACAACATAGCTGTCGCGAAACTTTCTAAGAACACGAACATTAGCGCATGCAGTTCAAAAAAGGATTTGGAATCAATAAGACATCTATTCTCTACTTTCCAACCAATCCTTCGCCCTTCGTTTCACAGATCAAAAAACCCACTTGATGATTAGTTCACTCTTAAAGGATCATTATTTATTCATCATTTTTTAGTTATCATACCTCGAGGCAAGTTTCCATTTCATGCCACTTATTCCAAACGTGCTGCCACAGTTAAAACCCAGCCAACCCCACCACAACATGAAGGTCCCCAGGAGAACATTTGTCGGAGAAGCCATTTGTTTTGGCGGAGAATTTGCATCGAATCTACCAGTTCGTGGCTTTAACATCAAAGTCGCCACCAGGCCACTAACTCCGCCAACTAAATGCACAGCTCCGCATCCTGCAATGTCGACAGCGCTCATTTGTCGAAGCCAACCGCTCTCATCCCAGATCCAGTGTGCAGGAACACTGTATGTCAGAGTGTTTAAGAAAGAGTAAAGCGTGTACGCTTTCAGGCTTGTCCTTTCCGCCATCGCGCCTGAAACAATGGTAGTCGCAGTTGTCGAAAAAGAAAGCTGAAAAAAATACTTTGAAAACACCTGCCCCATTTCGCTTTCCTCCGCGTCCGTCAAAAAATATCCAAGGCCGCAGAAAGGATTTTCACGCTCTTTAACTCCGTAACTAAGTGCGAATCCAAAAAGCCAGTAAGACAATCCACCGTAGATCACATCCACCGCGTTCTTGACCATGATGTTCGCTTCATTTTTCCTGGAGACCAGTCCGGATTCGAGGAGGCCGAACCCCGACTGCATTGTGAAAATAATGAAAGCGCTCGTTAGAATCCACGTAGCGTCATCTGAACCGATTCCTTCCACGAATTTTCCATCGCTGACATCCTTCGTTGTCGGTGTCGCTGTCGAGTCTAAAGTGGAGTTCGTACGGTTCGTGTCCATTTCTTCTGATCCCAGGGCAAGGAAATGGCTTGCAAAGAGGAAAATCTTGTAATTGTGTGAATTTTATATCCGCGACACTATATTGAGCGTCCCTTTTGCAACCGATCTGCACTGTTCTGTTTTAATCCGTTTGCTCTAGAGTTCCTGTGTAGTGAGATATAATTCAAGTGACAGTTAATCAAGTTAACATTGACATAAATATTTTCCTGGTTGTCATTGCAATAGCAAAAAGGAAATTGCCTTGGGCTGCTAAGTTGAGGTCACTGCAAACGAGGAAAATTGTTGCGGAAACAATGTTTCCCAAACTGTTTTCCTGCTTCGTACAAACGGGGAGACATTTAAGGAAACAATGTTCCAGCAACAATACGCGTACTCGTTTGCGGAGACCTCTACACGTGACATCTTTTCGTACAACCTGCCTGGCAAGAATTTCCAAACAAGCAAACGCGTAATTAATTGTTAATGTTTTCACAGTACTATTTATTTGGATTGCGTTGTTATTTAAACAGTTTTTAAAAATAAAAAGTTTCATGTGGCCGGGTGTTTAGTTGTTAGAGTATTTCTGTCAAGCGCCTATCAGGGCTGTTGGTGACGTTGCCAGCGGAAATTTATGTTCTAAAAAACAAATATTTGCCTGAGGAAGAAGTTTAAGGGCTTGTACCATATGCCAGATATTTAAAACAAAAATTATCAAGGACACAATCCCACATGTCCGAAACAAACAATCTATTTTCTTCTTTGTTAACCGCAAAATTTTCGCTAGTTTGCCTAAACCTGAAACGAAATTAATTTATTTATTGAAGTTTTTAACACTGTGCATGCGACGCTTAAGCTTGGAGCTTTCGTGTTTTACCCTAAACTGCCTTTCTTTGAAGCAAAATTTAATTTCGTTCTGACAATTGAAAGACTAAGGAACAAGTCAGTCAGTAGTTGATACTCTGACGTCACAGAGAAGAGGCCCGAGTGTTGCCATGGGATGTTCAAGAATTATTTAGGCCTCTTTCCCTCTCGGGGTCCAGGTATTAAAGCCAAGTAAGTAACAATGCCAGTGGGAGGCGCGGTGACCTAATGGTTAGCGCGCTCGACTCCGAGTCGAACGGCCCGGGTTCGAGGCCTGACCGGGACGCTGCGTTGTGTTCTTGGGCAAGACACTTTAGTCTCACAGTGCCTCTCTCCACCGAAGTGTATAAATGGGTACCGGCGAATTTACTTCTGGGGGTAACCCTGCGATGGACTAGCATCCCATCCAGGGGGGAGTGGCAATACTCCTAGTCGCTCAATGCTACGGAAACCGGGATAAGCTCCGGCTGTATGAGCCTCATGGCTCGGACACAGACTTTACTTACTTTACTTTAAGTAACAAGGCTACACTCTCAGAAGAGAAAGTAACAATGTGGCGAGACAAGCCTTGCACTACCACCAACAAGGAAAGAGGAAAGTCGGACGGTCAAGGAACAGTTGGAAGCGATCCATGCTGCAGGAGTTGGAAAGAGTAGGCTACTACGGGGAAAGTGCCAAAGCATTAGTAAAGAACCGCGTGCGC